>NW_025537361.1:0-35886 GCF_020615455.1 Coregonus clupeaformis
GGTAGGACAGGGTATATGTCACGCCCTGGCTCTGGGGACTATGTTATGTTGAGCCAGGGTGTGTAAGTCTATGTTTGTATATCTATGTTGGCCTGAGTGACTCCCAATCAGAGGCAACGAGTGTCAGCTGGTTGTCTCTGATTGGGAGCCATATTTAACTGTCGGTCTTTTCACTTTGTGTTGTGGTTTCTTGTTCCGTGTTTGTTGGTTTATGTAACCAGGGACGTCACGTTTCGTTTTTGTTGTTTTGATCGTGTGATCATCTTGATAAAATAAAATGTTCGCATTCAACGCTGCGCCTTGGTCCTCCTCATTGGTAGACGATCGTGACAGAAGAAACCACCAGAACTGGACCAAGCAGCCTAGTGAGGAGCAGAGAGGGTGGACTTGGGAGCAGTGGAGTAGGAGTCTCGACTGGGCCAAGCCAAGAGAAGAGGAGAGAGGTTGGACTTTGGAGCAGTGGGGTGAGAGTCTGGCGAGAACGATGGAGGCCTGGCCCACGGGGAGGAGAGACCCCCAGAAATTTTTTAGGGGGGCTCACGACGCCGGGGGCAGCAGGAGGCCGCGATAGAGTGGTCCAGCGGGTTGGCAGAGGAGGCCGCCAGGTTACGGGAGTCACTGGTCACCAGGGGGAAGGAGGTTGTAGAGGCACGGCGAGAGGTACTGGCGTGTGTTGCCAGTCCGGTCCGGCCTGTTCCTGATCCCCACGTAGGGCCAGTGGTGTGTGTTCCCAGTACGGGCCGGCCTGTTCCTGCCACTCCCACCAAGTCTGTGGTGCGCGTCGCCAGCCCAGTCCGGCCCATCCAAGCTCCCCGCACCAAGTCAGTAGTGACCGTCGTCAGCCCGGTCCGGCTCATTCCTGCTCCCCGCACCAAGTCGGTGGTGCACGCCACCAGCCCTGTCCGGCCCGTTCCTGCTCTCCGCACCAAGTCTGTGGTGCGCGCCGCCAGCCCAGTCCGGCCCATTCCTGCTCCCCGCACCAAGTCTGTGGTGCGTTGCGTCAGCCCTGTCCGGCCCGTTCTGCTCTCCGCACCAAGTCAGTGGTGCGCGTCGTCAGCCCGGTCCGGCTCATTCCTGCTCCCCGCACCAAGTCAGGGGTGCGCTCGTCAACCCGGTCCGGCCCGTTCCTGCTCCCCGCACCAAGTCAGTGGGGTGCTTCGTCAGCCCAGTCCGGCCTGTCCCTGCTCCACGCACCAAGCCTACGGTGTGCGTCGTCAGCCTGGTAAGGCCCGTTCTCCTCCACGCACCAAGCCAGGGGTGCGGCGTCGTCAGTCCAGCACAACCCGTGCCTGGGTCATGTCCGGAGCCGGATCCGCCGCCGAGGCGGAGTGCCCACCCGGTCCCTCCCCCTGTTGTGGTTGTTTGGCGCGGTCGGAGTCCGCGCCTTTGGGGGTACTGTCACGCCCTGGCTCTGGGGGACTATGTTATGTTGAGCCAGGGTGTGTAAGTCTATGTTTGTATATCTATGTTGGCCTGAGTGACTCCCAATCAGAGGCAACGAGTGTCAGCTGGTTGTCTCTGATTGGGAGCCATATTTAACTGTCGGTCTTTTCACTTTGTGTTGTGGTTTCTTGTTCCGTGTTTGTTGGTTTATGTAACCAGGGACGTCACGTTTCGTTTTTGTTGTTTTGATCGTGTGATCATCTTGATGAAATAAAATGTTCGCATTCAACGCTGCGCCTTGGTCCTCCTCATTGGTAGACGATCGTGACAGTATATCTGCATCATGTTTTGTGTGAAATTAATATTTTTGTATTGCTGATTATAATTGAATGTTAACGAAATGTGTACTTTCTCTTATTTCATTATCTCTCAGTGGGATGTTTCAAAAGTATGTGGGCTAGGTGGAGCAGTTAATAAAATTTGGCAGTCTTATAATTAGGTCATAAGCGGGAGCTACTGAATTAAATAAGGTCTGGACATTTTTGTTTGTTGTTTTCCAATATGTTTTTTCAGATAACCACACACAACCCACCTATTATAATGGTTATATAGGGTTTTTATTTTGATTGTAGGGGGTTTTAACGGGTCAGAGATGATAAGTCTTAAAGGAACACACATGGAACTTTCTGAAGTTTTTTCTTTTATGAGTGAGTTTTGGGTAAACGCGTGATTTCTTTTGAGAATAAATGTAATTTTGACTTACTGTACACTTGGGATAAAAAAAATTATGACATTTTCGACTGTTGTTAATGATTAGTCTATACTATAGAATGGAACACTTCTTTGAAGGGTTTCAATGACCTCTGAACTCTGTGCTGACTTTCTAGTGTGAATTGATCACCCACACTGGAAAGCCAAGGAGCATGGGATGAGGGATTTAAGGTGATTTATTATACCGAGTTGAGGGTAATTTATAATGCTGATAATTATGAAGAAGTTTATAATTTGGCAATAGTCATATCTATGATTCTGACCATAATAAGGTCAGAGTGAGAGAGCTAGTCCTGAATGAGGAACACCTGGCGCTAGTCAAGTTTGATATTACTTGAATTACTTTATGGGATACAATTGAGTTAAGGTATTGTCAAATGTTGTCATTTTAATTTCATTTATTATTTTGGTTTAACAGGCAAGTTTTTTGTTTTTTTTTACGCATGAATCACGATGTGAGTCATGTGTACAAAGGAGGGAAGTACTGCTCGAATGAGGATTTTTAGTAAATATGCACATTGTATTAAGAATATGAGCAGTAGTAATTAATGTGTTATGGGATAGATTAAATGTTTTAGGTGAAAATGTATTTGTGGTATAAGGCAGGATGTAGAGGAGGCCTGTCTATGAAACTAGTGACCTATAACAAGATGCAAAAATTTGCACTTCCTAATATCAAGGCTTCTCCTGACTGATAAGAAGACTGGGTATAGTAGCATACGGTATCACACCTAACAATGTTGTTGAGACTTTCTTCCCACAGGTGAAGGCTTCTCCCCACAGGAAGATGGCACCGCCACTGCAGAGCATTGTTTTCTTTTGTTTCTTTGCAGCAGGGACTCTCAACTTCCCTATTGGTATGCTGAAAGAAGGACACACTCCACAGAGCAATGTTGATAAATAGAGAAGGACTCTGCATGATCCTAGACCATAGTGACGGAAGATGGTTCCGATCTAAAAGGACCATACATCGTCACCCAGTCTACACCAACGGTTGTATGGACAGAGGGGAGATCGACCTGGTATCATCTAAACCAATGCAACAGAGTACTACGAGGAAACCGCCAACCTAGAGATGAGGGAGCTGAGGATGCTGGAGCTGACAAGGATCAGATGATGGGAGACGATGGCAAGGGGAATGCTACTGATGAGCTACGTCTTCTGGCTGATTCCCTCGGCGGAAGGACAGACCTCCAAGAACTTCAAGATCTTCCAGAATTTCAAGAATCACCTGACTTTCACACCATTCATTTCTCTGTCTGTGGAGGGTTTCCCTAACAGAAATTGGGAAGTATATTAGAAATTGGCATTAAGAATAATTGGTCAAACATAATAATTTGTCATATAGTCAATGCTTGTATGGATTTCTTGGATTAGGAAGGAACTCAATTAAACTGTTATGTTCTGTCTTCTATTGAGGTAAATACAGATGCTGTCTTGATGCATAGCAGGGACAATTTGGCCTATAATGGTGTGAACCTAAAAAAGAAACAACCTCTGAACCGGCTGAAGATGAACATCAGAGGCGTTGAAGACGTTCCTGTACAACACCACTTCTACCTGCAACCGGTCTACAACAGCCA
This sequence comes from Coregonus clupeaformis, assembly GCF_020615455.1. NCBI lineage: Eukaryota > Metazoa > Chordata > Actinopteri > Salmoniformes > Salmonidae > Coregonus > Coregonus clupeaformis. The sequence continues at coordinate 3,738 of NW_025537361.1, forward strand.
ATCGAAGCTTTCAAAGGATTTCCTCTCATGTTTTTATCTCGAGGGAGTGGGACAGGAGTCCACCATTGAGTGAGAATGGAGAAAGATCTGTTCAAATACAACATTTCTGATGTTGTTGGTATAATGGTTGGCAAATGGACAAGACACAATGGGGTGTAGAGATGGTGGTGACTCTGATGAGACATTGTTGGGACATTGTCATGGGGAATTCATTTTGAACTATGAAGCGGTCTGAAGAACATAATGAAGAGATGCCAGAAGATTTAAGTGCCGGGGAAGGAAGGGGTTGGTTAGGTGTGTCAATATTACATTTGGATTTATATAAAAATTTGCAAATTTGGGTGTGAGGTATATACACTGCTAAATTAATAGTACTAGGAATGCATTGAGAGGATGATCTGTATTTATTCTCAGGATGAGGAAGGTCATAATATAATTATGGATATTTATACTGTATGTTAATAGAAGTGTACATTCTGACAGTTGTAATGGGTGCTAAAGTTGAGGATTTTAACTTTGATTGATAAGGACCAGGTGAATCAATAAGAATTGTCATTCTAAATTTGGTTGAGATAAGTCATTTGGTTTTGGTTATAATTTATAAGATGACTGAGTGATTAAAGTCAATCATAAGTATATATTAGTAACTAAAGATGTTGAAACTATTTTCAGCAGGAAGGGTATTGCTTGTAAAAATGCGAAATAACTGTCTTAAATACAGTGAGGGAAAAAAGTATTTGATCCCCTGCTGATTTTGTATGTTTGCCCACTGACAAAGAAATGATCAGTCTATAATTTTAATGGTATGTTTATTTGAACAGTGAGAGACAGAATAACAACAAAAAAAACAGAAAAACGCATGTCAGAAATGTTATAAATTTTATTTGCATTTTAATGAGGGAAATAAGTATTTGACCCCCTCTCAATCAGAAAGATTTCTGGCTCCCAGGTGTCTTTTATACAGGTAACGAGCTAGATTAGGAGCACACTCTTAAAGGGAGTGCTCCTAATCTCAGCTTGTTACCTGTATAAAAGACACCTGTCCACAGAAGCAATCAATCAATCAGATTCCAAATGGGCTACAAGACCATCGCCAAGCAACTTGGTGAGAAGGTGACAACAGTTGGTGCGATTATTCGCAAATGGAAGAAACACGAAATAACTGTCAATATCCCTCGGCCTGGGGCTCCATGCAAGATCTCACCTTGTGGAGTTGCAATGATCATGAGAATGGTGAGGAATCAGCCCAGAACTACACGGGAGGATCTTGTCAATGATCTCAAGGCAGCTGGGACCATAGTCACCAAGAAAATAATTGGTAACACACTACGCTGTGAAAAACTGAATTCCTGCAGCGCCCGCAAGGTCCCCCTACTCAAGAAAGCACATATACAGGCCCGTCTGAAGTTTGCCAATGAACATCTGAATGATTCAGAGGAGAACTGGGTGAAAGTGTTGTGGTCAGATGAGACCAAAATCGAGCTCTTTGGCATCAACTCAACTCGCCGTGTTTGGAGGAGGAGGAATGCTGCCTATGACCCCAAGAACACCATCTCCACCATCAAACATGGAGGTGGAAACATTATGCTTTGGGGGTGTTTTTCTGCTAAGGGGACAGGACAACTTCATCGCATTAAAGGGACAATGGACGGGGCCATGTACCGTCAAATCTTGGGTGAGAACCTCCTTCCCTCAGCCAGGGCATTAAAAATGGGTCGTGGATGGGTATTCCAGCATGACAATGACCCAAAACACACGGCCATGGCAACAAAGGAGTGGCTCAAGAAGAAGCACATTAAGGTCCTGGAGTTGCCTAGCCAGTCTCCAGACCTTAATCCCATAGAAAATCTGTGGAGGGAGCTGAAGGTTCGAGTTGCCAAATGACAGCCTCGAAACCTTAATGACTTGGAGAAGATCTACAAAGAGGAGTGGGACAAAATCCCTCCTGAGACGTGTGCAAACCTGGTGGCCAACTACAAGAAACGTCTGACCTCTGTGATTGCCAACAAGGGTTTTGCCACCAAGTACTAAGTCACGTTTTTGCAGAGGGGTCAAATACTTCTTCCCTCATTAAAATGCAAATCAATTTCTAACATTTTGACATGTGTTTTCTGGATTTTTGTTGTTGTTATTCTGTCTCTCACTGTTCAAATAAACCTACCATTAAAATTATAGACTGATCATTTATTTGTCAGTGGGCAAACTTACAAAATCAGCAGGGGATCAAATACTTTTTTCCCTCACTGTATTATGGTTAAAACAGCAATACGTTATGGTAATGTCTTAGGATACACTTATATTATATATTTCGAGTAGAAACTTTTGAATTTACTGTTTGAAACATGTAAGTTAATGTAAGGATTGTGACTGATATCATGAACATGTTGATTATTAGGTTACCGTATTCACATATTAGTCACTATATACATTTGAAGTATTTGGAGGTATTGATATGGGACTATGTATTACCAAAGAGGTAGAGTGATACATATCTCTGTTGCTAGGCAAGAACTTAATTGGTTCCTATCATGGGGTTGGTATTTTTGACATGGGAATGTTTATGCTATTTTCATCTGATCTGACCTTTGGTATAATTCCTCAATCCTAAATAGTGCAATAATGCAATGCAATCTGCAACCCTTTGAACGTATGTGTTTCTTGTGTGTGTGTGTGTGTGTGTGTGCATGTGTGTGTGTGTGCGTGTGAGTGTGTGTAAATTAAAGGGTCTGTCTATCCCAGTAGTCTGCATATTAGATGCAGTAGTTGGCGCACCTCTCCAATCTCTGATAGTTCTAGGTGTGTTTTGCCAGAGGTTACCTCAGCAGATGTAGGCTGATGATCTGAATGATACATGTTGTGGACTGCATCATGTGGTGCACTTCTCTGAAGGGCAGTGTTCTGCCCGACCCTAGAGTAGTGGTCAGTGCTGTGCTGTGATGGGCCGGGTCTAGTGGTGTTGTGTTGTGTCGTGATGGGCCGGGTCTAGTAGTGCTGTGTTATGATGGGCCGGGTCAAGTAGAGCTGTGTTGTGATGGGCCCGGGTCTAGTAAAGCTGTGTTGTGATGGGCCGGGTCTAGTAAAGCTGTGTTGTGATGGGCCGGATCTAGTAGAGCTGTGTTGTGATGGGACGGGTCTGGTCGTGCTGTCCTGAGGCAGGTCTGGTCTGGTAAATCTGTGCTGTGTTGGGCCCTGTCTTGTAGAGCTGTGCTGTCATAAGCCGTGTCTGGCTCTTCTCTCCTGGGGATGGTGGGGGTACTGTTGTTTCAGAAAGTGGAGCGGGGGGCCTCTGCTGCTGGGGTGATGGGTGTGTGTGTCCCTGCCAAGTGTTGTATCCTTAAGGTCCTTAGCAAAAGTTCTGACACTGTCCTGATCAAGATGTATATTATCGTATAAGTGTTCATATGTCAGAGTGGGATGATGAGCCATTCTAACGTTGAGCAGTGCGGCACAGTCCACAGTGATCTGTTTATTTATTTTGTCGATCAACTGTCCTGGGAAGTATTTTCTTGGTAGGAGGGTGAACACAACTACAGTTGAAGTCGGAAGTTTACATACACCTTAGCCAAATACATTTCAACTCAGTTTTTTTTTTTTTACAATTCCTGACATTTAATCCTAGTAAAAATTCCCTGTCTTAGGTCAGTTAGGATCACCACTTTCTTTTAAGAATGTGAAATGTCAGAATAATAATAGAGAGAATGATTTATTTCAGCTTTTATTTCTTTCATCACATTCCCAGTGGGTCAGAAGTTTACATACACTCAATTAGTATTTGGTAGCATTGCCTTTAAATTGTTTAACTTGGGTCAAACATTTCGGGTAGCCTTCCACAAGCTTCCCACAATAAGCTTGGTGAATTTTGGCCCATTCCTCCTGCTCGCACACGCTTTTTCAACCTGCCCACACATTTTCTATAGGATTGAGGTCAGGGCTTTGTGATGGCCACTCCAATACCTTCACTTTGTTGTCCTTAAGCCATTTTGCCACAACTTTGGAAGTATGCTTGGGGTCATTGTCCATTTGGAAGACCCATTTGCGACCAAGCTTTAACGTCCTGACTGATGTCTTTAGATGTTGCTTCAATATATCCACATCATTTTCCTTTCTCATGATGCCATCTATTTTGTGAAGTGCACCAGTCCCTCCTGCAGCAAAGCACCCCCACAGCATGCTGCTGCCACCCCCATTATTCACGGTTGGGATGGTGTTCTTCAGCTTGCAAGCCACCCCCTTTTTCCTCCAAACATAACGATTGTCATTATGGCCAAACAGTTCTATTTTTGTTTCATCAGACCAGAGGACATTTCTCCAAAAAGTACGATCTTTGTCCCCATGTGCAGTTGCAAACCCTAGTCTGGCTTTTTTATGGCGGTTTTGGAGCAGTGGCTTCTTCCTTGCCGAGTGGCCTTTCAGGTTATGTCGATATAAGACTTGTTTTACTGTGGATATAGATACTTTTGTACCGGTTTCCTCCAGCATCTTCACAAGGTCCTTTGCTGTTGTTCTGGGATTGATTTGCACTTTTCGCACCAAAGTACATTAATCTCTAGGAGACAGAACGCATCTCCTTCCTGAGCGGTATGACGGCTGCGTGGTCCCATGGTGTTTATACTTTCATACTATTGTTTGTACAGATGAACATGGTACCTTCATGTGGAAATTTCTCCCAAGCATGAATCAGACTTGTGGAGGTCTACAATTATTTTTCTGAGATCTTGACTGATTTCTTTTGATTTTCCCAATGTATCAAGCAAAGAGGCAATGAGTTTGAAGGTAGGTCTTGAAATACATCCACAGGTTCACCTCCAATTTACTCAAATGATGTCAATTAGCCTATCAGAAGCTTCTAAAGCCATGACATCATTTTCTGGAATTTTCCAAGCTGTTTAAAGGGACATTCAACTTAGTGACCGACTGGAATTGTGATACAGTAAATTATAAGTGAAATTGTCTGTAAACAATTGTTGGAAAAATTACTTGTGTCATGCACAAAGTAGATGTCCTAACCGACTTGCCAAAACTATAGTTTGTTAACAAGACATTTGTGGAGTGGTTGAAAAACAAGTTTTAATGACTCCAACCTAACTGTATGTTAACTTCTGACTTCAACTGTATATTGGTTGTCGGGAACATAGCTTGTGCCCGTTCTGCCACTCTTCTCACTGCCCCAGATACATTTTCACCTTTAGCACGAAGGTTGTTTATGCCAGTGTGGATGATGATGTTGTCAGGGGTGTCAATACTGGTCTGACTGTGTAGCTGCATTGCACTCTCAGTTGTAGGACACCAGAACTTATACACCTGGTGTCTAGGGAATAATCTTTCCTGGACCAAGAACTTCCCATTTGAATCGATAAGGATTGCAGTTGTGGGTGATTGTCTGGGTGGAGCAGACTGGGAGGCTGGAGCAGACTGTGAGGCTGGTAGGTTGACTTGGTCTGGAGCAGACTGGGAGGCTGGTATTCTGACTTGGGCTGGAGCAGACTGGGAGGCTGGTAGGTTGACCTGGGCTGGAGCAGACTGTGAGGCTGGTAGGTTGACCTGGTCTGGAGCAGACTGGGAGGCTGGTAGGCTGACCTGGGCTGGAGCACACTGGGAGGCTGGTTGGCTGACCTGGGCTGGAGCAGACTGGGAGGCTGGTAGGTTGACCTGGGCTGGAGCAGACTGGGAGGCTGGTGCAGTGTCATCAGGCTGTGTGGTGGAGGCCATGCTGGTTATGCTGGTCTCAGGTTCTGCCTCTGTTGTACCAAGCTGGTGGACATGTTCTCTAGATGCAGAGGACATAATGACTAGCTGCTGGTTGAGGGTGTCAATGTACCACTCTCTCTGCTCTAGCTCCTCTCTTGCTCAGATGGTATCGGAGGTCATCATTTGTCTGACTCAGTTTGTCCATTCTGCTTTCTAATTTAGCAATAGATGCTCTGCTCTCCTCCCTGAACTGTTTCATCTCTTCTTTTAGTTTCTGGACAGTGTCATCCTCTTGAAGCTTGTTCTCTCTGAGTTCTATGACCTCTGCTTCAACTAGAGAGAGGGTGTTGTGGAAACATTGCATAGTAGGTGTTCTTGGTGTTGTAGGCATGTCCTTAGCTCTGTCTGCTGCAGGTGAGGTAGGTAGAGGGACAAGGAGGGCTTCTTGCTGGGTCACAGAGGCTGTTGGGGGTGTTGGGGCCTGCTTTTCTCCATCAAAGCTTCTACTTTTAGGGTAGAAAACACATTGTCAAAAGCCTGGAGGCTTGAATCATTGCCTTGCATCAATACAGTTCCATTATTGTATAAGTTGACTATTTGATATGTGTTGCTCTGGTCAGCTTCTTCAAAAATGCTGATCTGACAGTCTTGGCTGATGCCTCTCTTTTTTGAGAAACAGAAATGGTTGCAAATAACCCTTTTCCATATGTGTCTTCGTTTGGTATTAAATATTAAAATTGCTCTTGTTTTGCAACTGGTAAGATCTGCAAACAGGCAGTCATGGTTCTGTCCCATCATCAAACCTTTGAAACCTTTCTTTGCTTTCTCCGTTTGGATATCTGGTGGGTAAACAATTTCCATAGCAATGCTGGTGATGTTGGAAACAATGTTGCAATATAAGCCTACCTTTTCCAAATAGCTTTGTTTCTTGTATTATTTTCTCTAGTGTCTTTAGAGAACTGTTTTACTTTGATGTCCTTTGTCTTCTGTCCTTCTTTTGTCTTTCTATTGTGTTGTTGACTAGCTATTATTTTGTTAGCTAGCTAGCTTCTTTCAGGAGAGTCCCTAGCAACTGCTTAGCAACTGGTAAACCATCCAGCTAGCTAAGATAACTGTACGATTTTTCACAAGCCTATCTTCTTCATTTGTTGCTTGTTTTGTCTCCCATTCAGTCTTCCAATGTACTTCACTCTAAAAAACAAGTACATTTCAATATTTGTAGGAGCTCGTTTATTTCAGCAGCTGGTGCTCAATTTGGAAATCTGAGACCCCCCTCTCTCTCTCTCTCTCTCTCTCTCTCTCTCTCTCTCTCTCTCTCTCTCTCTCTCTCTCTCTCTCTCTCTCTCTCTCTCTCTCTCTCTGTCTGTCTGTCTTTGTGTCACTAAGCCTCTCATGGCTTTTAGACCTAGACAGCCCAATGCTTCAAAAAGCATTTGGCTGTCCTTGACAAATTCAATTAATTAGTGAGCGCGTTAGCGGGGTGTGTAGATGTGTCAGAGTTGATTTGTGTGTGTGTGTTTGTGTGTGAGCAGCTGAGGCGACCTGCAGGCCCCTGGTCCTGTGTTAATGTGTTAATTCATTAGTGTTCATCTCAGTATCATTGTGCCAGAGCAGCGCTTACCAGCCCTCTCTGTTCTCCGCTATTCTTCTACCTTTTGACCTCCTCACCACTCCTGTTGCCTGCCCGTGGGATGCTGGAGGAGGGGGAGAGAAGGGGGAGGGAAGACACCAGCTGCCACCAGCTGCAGTGCTCCCCTCTCTGGCAGAGGAGATACTCCAGTCCCAGGCTTCGCAAGGCCTTCAGGCCCCTCAGGGTGGAGGAGTCTGCACTGCCACCAGTCCCACCTGTCCTGCCCCAGGCTGCAGTCTGACACTCACACACACACACACACACACACACACACACACACACACACACACACACACACACACACACACACACACACACACACACACACACACACACACACACACACACGCACACTTATGAACACTCACACATACATACAAATGCACACAAAGACACAAGTTCACAAACATCCATACATTTGCAAATAAGCCTTCACACATGCTGGTGTGAGGTGTGACTGACTGAGAGAGGGGTAGTATGTTAGTGAATGAGGGGTAGTATGTTAGTGAATGAGAGATAGTATGTCAGTGAATGAGAGGTAGTATGTTAGTGAATGAGAGATAGTGTGTCAGTGAATGAGAGGTAGTATGTTAGTGAATGAGAGATAGTGTGTCAGTGAATTAGAGGTAGTATGTTAGTGAATGAGAGATAGTATGTTAGTGAATGAGAGGTAATATGATAGTGAATAAGAGGTAATATGTTAGTGAATGAGAAGTAGTATGTCAGTGAATGAGAGGTAATACGTTAGTGAATGAGAGGGAGTATGTTAGTGAATGAGAGGGAGTATGTTAGTGAATGAGAGATAGTATGTTAGTGAATGAGAGGGAGTATGTTAGTGAATGAGAGATAGTATGTTAGTGAATGAGAGGGAGTATGTTAGAGGTCCTCTGTAGCTCAGCTGGAAGAGCACGGCGCTTGTAACGCCAGGGTAGTGGGTTCGATCCCGGGACCACCCATACACAAAAATGTATGCACGCATGACTGTAAGTCGCTTTGGATAAAAGCGTCTGCTAAATGGCATATTATTATTATATTATAATGAGAGGTTGTACGTTAGTGAATGAGAGGTAGTATGTTAGTGAATGAGAGATAGTATGTTAGTGAATGAGAGGGAGTATGTTAGTGAATGAGAGGGAGTATGTTAGAGGTCCTCTGTAGCTCAGCTGGAAGAGCACGGCGCTTGTAACGCCAGGGTAGTGGGTTCGATCCCCGGGACCACCCATACACAAAAATGTATGCACGCATGACTGTAAGTCGCTTTGGATAAAAGCGTCTGCTAAATGGCATATTATTATTATATTATAATGAGAGGTTGTACGTTAGTGAATGAGAGGTAGTATGTTAGTGAATGAGAGATAGTACGTTAGTGAATGAGAGGTAGTATGTTAGTGAATAAGATGTAGTATGTTAGTGAGTGAGAGGTAGTATGTTATTGAGTGAGAGGTAGTATGTTAGTGAGTGAGAGATAGTATGCAAGTAAATGAGAGGTAGTATGTTAGTGAATGAGAGGTAGTATGTTAGTGAATGAGAGGTAGTATGTTAGTGAATGAGAGGTAGTATGTTATTGAGTGAGAGGTAGTATGTTAGTGAATGAGAGGTAGTATGTTAGTGAATGAGAGGTAGTATGTTATTGATTGAGGTGTAGTATGTTAGTGAATGAGAGATAGTATGTTAGTGAATGAGAGGTAGTATGTTAGTGAATGAGAGGTAGTATGTTAATGAGTGAGAGATAGTATGCAAGTAAATGAGAGGTAGTATGTTAGTGAATGAGAGGTAGTATGTTAGTGAATGAGAGGTAGTATGTTAGTGAATTTGATATAGTATGTTAGTGAGTGAGAGGTAGTGTGTTAGAGGTCCTCTGTAGCTCAGCTGGAAGAGCACGGCGCTTGTAACGCCAGGGTAGTGGGTTCGATCCCGGGACCACTCCATACACAAAAATGTATGCACGCATGACTGTAAGTCGCTTTGGATAAAAGCGTCTGCTAAATGGCATATTATTATTATATTATAATGAGAGGTTGTACGTTAGTGAATGAGAGGTAGTATGTTAGTGAATGAGAGATAGTACGTTAGTGAATGAGAGGTAGTATGTTAGTGAATAAGATGTAGTATGTTAGTGAGTGAGAGGTAGTATGTTAGTGAATGAGAGGTAGTATGTTAGTGAATGAGAGGTAGTATGTTATTGAGTGAGAGGTAGTATGTTAGTGAGTGAGAGATAGTATGCAAGTAAATGAGAGGTAGTATGTTAGTGAATGAGAGGTAGTATGTTAGTGAATGAGAGGTAGTATATTATTGATTGAGGGGTAGTATGTTAGTGAATGAGAGATAGTATGTTAGTGAATGAGAGGTAGTATGTTAGTGAGAGAGAGGTAGTATGTTAGTGAATGAGAGGTAGTATGTTAGTGAATAAGATGTAGTATGTTAGTGAGTGAGAGGTAGTATGTTAGTGAATGAGAGGTAGTATGTTAATGAGTGAGAGATAGTATGCAAGTAAATGAGAGGTAGTATGTTAGTGAATGAGAGGTAGTATGTTAGTGAATGAGAGGGAGTATGTTAGTGAATGAGAGATAGTATGTTAGTGAATGAGAGGGAGTATGTTAGAGGTCCTCTGTAGCTCAGCTGGAAGAGCACGGCGCTTGTAACGCCAGGGTAGTGGGTTCGATCCCCGGGACCACCCATACACAAAAATGTATGCACGCATGACTGTAAGTCGCTTTGGATAAAAGCGTCTGCTAAATGGCATATTATTATTATATTATAATGAGAGGTTGTACGTTAGTGAATGAGAGGTAGTATGTTAGTGAATGAGAGATAGTACGTTAGTGAATGAGAGGTAGTATGTTAGTGAATAAGATGTAGTATGTTAGTGAGTGAGAGGTAGTATGTTAGTGAATGAGAGGTAGTATGTTAGTGAATGAGAGGTAGTATGTTATTGAGTGAGAGGTAGTATGTTAGTGAGTGAGAGATAGTATGCAAGTAAATGAGAGGTAGTATGTTAGTGAATGAGAGGTAGTATGTTAGTGAATGAGAGGTAGTATATTATTGATTGAGGGGTAGTATGTTTGTAACGATCCCGGCTGTCTGAGTCGGGTCCTGTCTGGTGACTAGTGTTCCTGTTCGTAATCTCCAGTTTCCCGAGGGTTCGGGAACGCTCCGGGGAGCGCTCTTGTTTTCCGCACCTGCATCCCATCAGCAATCTGCACACCTGGTCCTGATCATCACCCTTCTTAGGCTCTGGCCCAACATCCAGTTCCTGCCGGATCGTTAGCCATGAACAGTATGTTTGTCAGCGTATCAGTCTCTGAGCCATTAGTGTTAGTTTTGTTGTTTTGCACCTTTTTGACTTGCTGTGTACTGACCTCCGTTTTGTTCTGTCTGCAGTCTCTCACCCGGAACCTTCACCCAACCTCTGCCTGATGGTCGGCGGCTGCCGAGCCAGTACCGGACCAACCACTGCACCCTCAACAACCCATCCACGCCACCCGCTCTGTTCCCTGGATTATTCAGCCTCACTCGGAATCTATTAATAAACACTCACCTTTGTCTCAACGTACCTTGTCCTGGTCTGCTTCTGGGTTCTGGCTAAGTAAACCGTGACAGAACGATCCGGCCAGTAATGAACCCAGCGGACCTGGACTCTGTTCGCCATGCTATTACCCAGCAGGAGAAGATGTTGGGCCATCATAGCATGGTACTACAGGAGATCGCGTTGTCAGTTCGGAACCTTTCTACCGGTCTGACGGAGGTCCAGAACCAACGCAAGTGTCCGGTGGAGGATCCACTACCGGTTTCACCCATCTCGCCTGCCGTTTCTGAAGCTGTGTCCATCCGTGAGCCCAAGGTTCCGACGCCGGATAAATATGAGGGGGAGCTGGGAAGATGCCGTTCCTTCCTTATGCAGTGTGGACTAGTGTTCGATCTACAGCCCTACTCTTATGCCACAGACAAGGCTAGGATAGCCTTTGTGATTGAGTTGCTGCGTGGTCGAGCGCTGGAGTGGGCTTCAGCCGTTTGGGAACGACAGGATCCCTGCATGGCTTCATACCAGGGGTTCACGGCCGAGATGAGGAAGCTCTTCGACCATTCCGTCCGAGGGAGGGGACGCAGCTAGGCGCCTGTTTTCGCTTCGCCAAGGAACTCGCAGCGTGGCCGACTTCGTGATCGAGTTCAAGACGTTGGCTGTGGAGAGTGGGTGGAACGAGGAGTCTCTGCAAGCGGCCTTTTACCAGGGTCTGTCGGAGCAGCTCAAGGATGAGTTGATCTCCTATCCGGAGCCTAGTGACCTGGACAGCTTGGTAGCTTTGTCTATTCGGGTGGATAATCGAGTCCGAGAGCGAAGGAGGGAGAAGCAATGGGGTCCGTCCAATCGATCAGCTTCTCAGTTCCCAGTCGGGTCGGGTGGTGGACCAGAACACGTCGATCATTCTCCACCACAATGGATTAGTGGAGAGGTCCTCTATCCCGATTCTGAACCCATGCAAGTGGGGCGGCACGGGTTAACCAAGGAGGAGCGTCAACATAGACGTAAGACCAACTGCTGCCTCTACTGTGGTAGCTCGGGACATTACATCTCCACTTGTTCCCGGCGGTCGTCAAACTGCCCGGCTCGCTAAAGTTGGGAGGACTTTTAGCGAGCCAGTTTCAACCTCTCAGTACCTCTGTCAGACCCCGCTTTCCGGCTACCCTTGTGAACAGGAATCAGAGCTTAGCGCTTAACGCTTTTATCGATTCAGGTGCCGGCGGAAGCTTTCTTGATGCCGAGTTGGTGGAACAGCTGGGGCTTTCCAAGGAGCAATTGCCGGAAGCCATTGAAGCGACCACTCTGAACGGCAGTAGTCTGGCACGTATCACGATGAGGACTGAACCGGTTAAGATGCGGTTGTCGGGGAATCATTCTGAGATGATTTCATTCTTCATTCTGCCGTCTTCCCATGTTCCTCTGGTCCTTGGATACCCCTGGCTGAAGGAACACAATCCCACGTTCGATTGGGTGACGGGCAAGGTAACGAGTTGGAGCCTTGATTGTCATGCTAACTGTCTCAAGACTGCCTGCCCCCATTCGGTTCCCAGTCAGGTGATTGAGGCTAAACCCCTAGATTTGTCCCTGGTTCCCGAGACATATCACGATTTGGGGGAAGTTTTCAGTAAGCAGAAGGCTCTGTCACTCCCCTCCCCACCGACCATAATGATTGTGCCATCAACCTGGTCCCTGGAGCTGTCTACCCCAAGGGAAGGTTATACAGTATCTCCCGACCTGAACGTGAGGCGTTGGAGACCTACATCAAGGAGTCCCTAGCTGCTGGTCTTGTTCGTCCTCGTCATCACCCCCTGGGGGCAGGATTCTTCTTTGTGGGTAAGAAGGATGGCTCTCTTCGACCGTGTATTGATTATCGGGGGTTGAATGACATCACGGTCAAGAACAAGTATCCCCTGCCCTTGATGAGTTCTGCCTTCGACTCCTTACAGGGTGCTACGGTGTTCACCAAGCTAGACCTACGCAATGCGTATCACCTGGTCCGGATCAGAGAGGGGGACGAGTGGTTGACGGGTTTCAATACACCGATGGGTCACTTGGTATCAGGTGATGCCGTTTGGACTGACCAATGCTCCAGCGGTATTCCAGAGTATGGTGAACGACGTCCTGAGAGATATGATCGGTCTCTTTGTGTTTGTTTACCTGGATGACATTCTGATCTTCTCGAAGGAACCTTCCCGACCACGTCCAGCATGTCCGGCAGGTTCTGCAGCGATTGTTGGAGAATCGCCTGTTCGTGAAGGCCGAGAAGTGCGAGTTTCACGCCCACACGACATCCTTTCTCGGGTACATCATCTCCAGGGGAGAGATTAGGATGGACCAGGAGAAGGTTAGAGCGGTTCTGGAATGGGCCCAGCCCGGTACGAGATTGCAACTCCAGAGATTTTTGGGGTTTGCGAATTTCACCGCAGATTCATCCGGGATTACAGCCGTGTGGCCGCTCCGTTAACTGCCTTGACTTCCAGTATCAGGACCTTCAAGTGGAATCCGGAGGCGGATCGAGCGTTTCTGGATTTGAAGAGGCGATTCACCAACGCACCGATTCTCTCTCAACCGGACACGGCCCGTCAGTTCGCTGCGTTGAAGTGGACGCGTCTGATGTGGGAGTTGGCGCCATCCTGTCGCAGCGATGCTCCACGGACAGTAAACTCCATCCCTGCGCCTACTACTCTCGTCGCCTTTCGCCTGCGGAGAGGAATTACGATGTGGGTAACCGGGAGCTTCTCGCGGTGAAACTTGCCTTGGAGGAGTGGCGCCACTGGTTGGAGGGGGCGGAGCAACCGTTATTGTCTGGACTGACCACAAGAATCTTGCTTACGTGCAATCGGCTAAACGTCTCAACTCCCGTCAGGCCAGGTGGGCGTTGTTTTTCGGATCGATTCAAGTTTGCCCTGACGTTCGACCTGGATCTAAGAACGGCAAGGCGGACGCCTTGTCCCGGATGTTCTCAAGACGGAGGAGAGTGGGTCCAAGACCGAGACAATCCTCCCCGGAACTGCGTCGTGGGGAGCAGTTATGTGGAAGATTGAGGAGGAGGTGCTGGCGGCCCTTCGGACTCAGCCCCGGTCCCGGTAACGGTCCACCCGGTCGGTTGTTTGTGCCTGAGTCGGTTCGTCCTGCTGTCCTCAAATGGTCCCACGCCAGCAAGATGGCTTGTCACCCTGGCGTGGCTCGGACTATGGCGTTTCTTCGCAGACGCGTTTTGGTGGCCGCCATGGCCGAGGATACTCGGGGTTTTGTTGCTGCCTGTCCAGTGTGTGCGCAGAATAAGAGTACCAATCGGCCCAGCTCTGGACTACTTCACCCCCCTTCCTATTCCCGGCGACCATGGTCGCATCTGGCCCTGGACTTCGTCACTGGGTTGCTCGCTTCTGAGGGGAACACGGTCGTTCTGACTATCGTGGACAGATTCAGCAAGTTCGCCCACTTTGTGCCTATTGCCAAGCTTCCCCTCTGCCTCGGAGACGTCCGAGATCCTGGTTAGGGGAGGTTTTCAGGGTCCACGGTTTGCCCAGTGATATCGTTTCTGACCGTGGCCCTCAGTTTACCTCTGCTGTCTGGAAGTCCTTCTGTTTGGCCATTGGAGCTACAGTCAGTCTCACATCTGGTTTTCACCCCCAATCCAATGGTCAGGGCGGAGAGAGCCAACCAGAAGATGGAATCCACGCTACGCTGTCTGGTCTCTTCCAACCCCACCTCCTGGGTCTCTCAGTTGCCTTGGGTTGAGTATGCCCACAATACTCTTCCTACATCTGCCACTGGGATGTCTCCCTTCCAGTGCCTGTATGGCTACCAACCTCCCCTGTTTCCTTCTCAGGAGAAGGAGCTCTCAGTGCCTTCTGTTCAGGCCCATATTCGTCGTTGCCACCGGACCTGGCATCGGGCCAGAAAGGCACTCTTAGAGTTTCGGACCGGTATCAGCTCCAGGCGAATCGTCGCCGGATCCCCGCTCCCACCTATACCATCGGAGATAGGGTTTGGTTGGCCACACGGGATCTTCCGTTACGGACTGAGTCTAGGAAGTTGTTACCGAAGTTCATTGGTCCGTTTGTGGTGGAGAAGGTGATCAATCCAGTGGCAGTTCGACTCAAACTACCGAGGACGCTCAGAGTCCATCCCACCTTTCATGTCTCCTGCCTCAAGCCTGTCTTCCTCAGTCCTCTGTTGCCTCCTCCGCCTCCTCCTCCTCCTCCTCGGATGATCGGAGGTGGTCCTGCCTACACGGTGCGTCGCATCATGGATTCCAGACGGCGGGGCCGGGGTTTCCAGTATCTCGTGGACTGGGAGGGTATGGCCCTGAGGAGAGGAGTTGATTCCGCGGCGACAGGTCCTAGATGCGGACCTCATCAGTGACTTCTACCGCCTCCATCCTGGCGCTCCGGGGAGTCCGCCCGGTGGCGTGTCGGAGGGGGTACTGTAACGATCCCGGCTGTCTGAGTCGGGTCCTGTCTGGTGACTAGTGTTCCTGTTCGTAATCTCCAGTTTCCCGAGGGTTCGGGAACGCTCCGGGGGAGCGCTCTTGTTTTCCGCACCTGCATCCCATCAGCAATCTGCACACCTGGTCCTGATCATCACCCTTCTTAGGCTCTGGCCCAACATCCAGTTCCTGCCGGATCGTTAGCCATGAACAGTATGTTTGTCAGCGTATCAGTCTCTGAGCCATTAGTGTTAGTTTTGTTGTTTTGCACCTTTTGACTTGCTGTGTACTGACCTCCGTTTTGTTCTGTCTGCAGTCTCTCACCCGAACCTTCACCCAACCTCTGCCTGATGGTCGGCGGCTGCCGAGCCAGTACCGGACCAACCACTGCACCCTCAACAACCCATCCACGCCACCCGCTCTGTTCCCTGGATTATTCAGCCTCACTCGGAATCTATTAATAAACACTCACCTTTGTCTCAACGTACCTTGTCCTGGTCTGCTTCTGGGTTCTGGCTAAGTAAACCGTGACAATGTTAGTGAATGAGAGATAGTATGTTAGTGAATGAGAGGTAGTATGTTAGTGAGAGAGAGGTAGTATGTTAGTGAATGAGAGGTAGTATGTTAGTGAATAAGATGTAGTATGTTAGTGAGTGAGAGGTAGTATGTTAGTGAATGAGAGGTAGTATGTTAGTGAATGAGAGGTAGTATGTTATTGAGTGAGAGGTAGTATGTTAGTGAATGAGAGATAGTATGTTAGTGAATGAGAGGTTGTATGTTAGTGAATGAGAGGTAGTATGTTAGTGAATGAGAGGTAGTATGCTAGTGAGTGAGAGGTAGTATGTTAGTGAATGAGAGGTACTATGTTAGTGAATTAGATGTAGTATGTTAGTGAGAGAGAGGTAGTATGTTAGTGAATGAGAGGTAGTATGTTATTGAATAAGATGTAGTATGTTAGCGAGTGAGAGTTAGTATATTAGTGAATGACAGGTAGTATGTTAGTGAGTGAGAGGTAGTATGTTAGTGAATGAGAGGTAGTATGTTAGTGAATGAGAGATAGTATGTTAGTGAGAGAGAGGTGGTATGTTAGTGAATGAGAGGTAGTATGTTAGTGAATGAGAGGTAGTATGTTAGTGAATAAGATGTAGTATGTTATTGAATGAGAAGTAGTATCTTTCTGAATGAGAGGTAGTATGTTAGTGAGAGAGAGGTGGTATGTTAGTGAATGAGAGGTAGTATGTTAGTGAATAAGATGTAATATGTTAGCGAGTGAGAGTTAGTATATTAGTGAATGACAGGTAGTATGTTAGTGAGTGAGAGGTAGTATGTTAGTGAATGAGGGGTAGTATGTTAGTGAATGAGAAGTAGTATATTAGTGAATGAGAGGTAGTATGTTAGTGAATGAGAGGTAGTATGTTAGTGAATGAGAGGTTGTATGTTAGTGAATGAGAGGTAGTATGTTAGTGAATGAGAGGTAGTATGCTAGTGAGTGAGAGGTAGTATGTTAGTGAATGAGAGGTACTATGTTAGTGAATTAGATGTAGTATGTTAGTGAATGAGAGGTAGTATGTTTTTGAATGAGAGGTAGTATGTTAGTGAATGAGAGGTAGTATGTTTTTGAATGAGGGGTAGTATGTTAGTAAATGAGAGGTAGTATGTTTTTGAATGAGGGGTAGTATGTTAGTGAATGAGAGGTAGTATGTCAGTGAATGTCACGAGTGTCAGTGTAATACGGTGGATCGAAGTCAGGCGCAGGACACAGAACTCTATGAAACGTACTTTACTGAACAAGTAAAGAAAACAATACAAGATACCTCCACACAGGGAAGAACAATTTGCTCACCAACGACACACGAAACGAAAAACAAACACGCACAAAAAACATTGAGAGCCACTGGGTTAAATTGGGATGGATTTATCACATAATTGGAAAAATGTGTGTAACAATCAGACAACAGGTAGAATATAGAAACATAGAACATAGATCGGCAGTAGCTAGTATTCCGGTGACGACGAACGCCGAAGCCTGCCCGAGCAAGGAGGAGGGGCAGCCTCGGCAGAATAAGTGACAGTGAATGAGAGGTAGTATGTTAGTGAATAGGATATAGTATGTTAGTGAGTGAGAGGTGGTATGTTAGTGAATGAGAGGTAGTATGTTAGTGAATGAGAGGTAGTATGTTAGTGAATTAGATGTAGTATTTAATTGAGTGAGAGGTAGTATGTTAGTGAATGAGAGGTAGTATGTTTATCGAATAAGATTTAGTATGTTAGTGAGTGAGAGGTAATATGTTAGTGAGAGAGGGGTAGTATGTAGTATGTTAGTGAATAAGAAGTAGTATGTTAGTGAGAGAGAGGTAGTATGTTAGTGAATGAGGGGTAGTATGTTAGTGAATAAGAAGTAGTATGTTAGTGAATGAGAGGTAGTAGTTTAGTGAATGAGAGGTAGCATATAAGTTAATGAGAGGTAGTATGTTAGTGATTGAGAGGTAGTATGTTAGTGAATGAGAGGTAGTAGTTTAGTGAATGAGAGGTAACATATAAGTGAATGAGAGGTAGTATGTTAGTGATTGAGAGGTAGTATGTTAGTGAGAGAGTGGTAGTATGATATTGAATAATATGTAGTATGTTAGTGAGTGAGAGGTACTATGTTAATGAATTAGAGGTAGTATTTTAGTGAGCGATAGGAAGTATGTTAGTGAATGAGAGATAGTATGTTAGTGAATGAAAGGTAGTATGTTAGTGAATGAGAGGTAGTATGCTAGTGAGTGGTACTATGTTAGTCAATATGATGTAGTATGTTAGTGAATGAGAAGTAGTATGTTAGTGAATAAGAGGTAACACATTAATTTTACATTTAAGACATTTAGCAGACGCTCTTATCCAGAGCAATTATGGTTAAGTGCCTTGCTTAAGGGCACATCGACAGATTTTTGACCTAGTCGGCTCGGGGATAAGAACCAGCGACCTTTCGGTTACTGGCACAACGCTCTTACCCACTAAGCTACCTGCCGCCCCTTATTAATAAATAATATGTAGTATGTTAGTGAGTGAAAGGTAGTATGTTAGTGAATGAGAAGTAGTATGTTAGTGAGTGAGAGGTAGTATGTTAGTGAATGAGAGGTACTATGTTAGTGAATAAGATGTAGTATGTTAGTGAATGAGAAGTAGTATGTTTTTGAATGAGGGGTAGTATGTTTTTGAATGAGAGGTAGTATGTCAGTGAATGTCACGAGTGTCAGTGTAATGCGGTGGATCGAAGTCAGGCGCAGGACACGGAACTCTATGAAACGTACTTTACTGAACAAGTAAAGAAAACAATACAAGATACCTCCACACAGGGAGGAACAATCCCGCTCACCAACGACATACGAAACGAAAAACAAACACGCACAAAACACATTGGGAGCCACTGGGTTAAATAGGGAAGGAGTAATCACATAATTGGAAACATGTGTGTAACAATCAGACAACAGGTAGAATATAGAAACATAGAACATAGATCGGCAGTAGCTAGTATTCCGGTGACGACGAACGCCGAAGCCTGCCCGAGCAAGGAGGAGGGGCAGCCTCGGCAGAATAAGTGACAGTGAATGAGAGGTAGTATGTTAGTGAAAAGGATATAGTATGTTAGTGAGTGAGAGGTGGTATGTTATTGAATGAGAGGTAGTATGTTAGTGAATTAGATGTAGTATGTTAGTGAATTAGATGTAGTATGTTAGTGAGTGAGAGGTAGTATGTTAGTGAATGAGAGGTAGTATGTTTATCGAATAAGATTTAGTATGTTAGTGAGTGGTAATATGTTAGTGAGAGAAGGGTAGTATGTTAGTGAATAAGAAGTAGTATGTTAGTGAGACCGAGGTAGTATGTTAGTGGATAAGGGGTGGTATGTTAGTGAATGAGAGGTCGTTTTTTAGTGATAGTATCTTAGTGAACTAGAGGTAGTATGTTAATTTTACATTTAAGACAGTTAGCAGACACTCTTATCCAGAGCAATTAGGGTTAAATGCCTTGCTTAAGGGGCACATCAACAGATTTTTCACCTAGTCGGCTCGGGGATTAGAACCAGCGACCTTTCGGTTACAGGAACAACGCTCTTAACCACTAAGCTACCTGCCGCCCCTTGTTAATAAATAATATGTAGTATGTTAGTGATTGAGAGATAGTATGTTAATGAATGAGAGGTACTATGTTAGTGAATAAGATGTAGTATGTTAGTGAGTGAAAGGTAGTATGTTAGTGAGAGAGAGGTAGTATGTTAGTGAATGAGAAGTAGTATGTTAGTGAGTGAGAGGTAGTATGTTAATGAAAGAGAGGTAGTATTTTAGTGAGCGAGAGGTAGTATGTTAGTGAATGAGAGGTAGTATGTTTGTGAATGAGTGGAAGTATGTTAGTGAATGAGAGGTAGTAGCTATTGAGTGAGAGGTAGTATGTTAGTGGATAAGGGGTGGTATGTTAGTGAATGAGAAGTAGTATGTTAGTGAGTGAAGGTAGTATGTTAGTGAATGAGAGGTAGTACGTTAGTGAATATGATGTAGTATGTTAGTGAATGAGAGGTAATATGTTAGTGAATGAGATGTACTATGTTAGTGAATGATAGGTAGTATGTTAGTGAACGACGTGCAGGATGTTAAGTCAATATGATGTAGTATTTTAGTGAATGAGAAGTAGTATGTTAATGAATGAGAAGTAAAACGTTAGTGTATGAGAGGTAGTATGTTAGTGGATGAGGGATGGTATGTTTGTGAATGAGAGGTAGTATTTTAGTGATATAGAGGTAGTATCTTAGTGAATGAGAGGTAGTATGTTAGTGAGAGAGAGGTAGTATGTTAGTGAATGAGGGGTAGTATGTTAGTTAATGACGTGTAGTATGTTAGCGAATATGATGTATTCTTTTAGTGAATGAGAGGTAATACGTTAGTGAATGAGAGGTAGTATTTTAGTGACTGAGAGGTAGTATGTTAGTGAATGAGAGGTAGTATGTTAGTGAATGAGAGGTAGTATGTTAGTGAATGAGAGGTAGTATGTTAGTGAATAAGATGTAGCATGTTAGTCAGTGAAGGTAGTTTGTTAGTGAATGAGAGGTTATATGTTAGTGAAATACCTCTAGTATGTTAGTGAGTGAGAGGTAGTATGCTAGTGAATGAGATGTACTATGTTAGTGAATGATAGGTAGTATGTTAGTGAATGACGTGCAGGATGTTAAGTCAAAATGATGTAGTATTTTAGTGAATGGGAGGTATTATTTTAGTGATATAGAGGTAGTATGTTAGTGAATGAGAGGTAGTATGTTAGTGAGAGAGAGGTAGTATGTTAGTGATTGAGGGGTAGTATGTTAGTTAATGATGTGTAGTATGTTAGCGAATATTATGTATTATGTTAGTGAATGAGAGGTAATACGTTAGTGAATGAGAGGTAGTATGTTAGTGGATGAGGGGTGGTATGTTAGTTAATGAGAGGTAGTATGTTAGTGAATGAGAGGTAGTATGTTAGTGAATGAGAGGTAGTATGTTAGTGATTGAGAGGTACTATGTTAGTGAATATGATGTAGTATGTTAGTGAGTGAGTGGTAGTATGTTAATGAATGAGAGGTAGTATTTTAGTGAGCGAGAGGTAGTATATTAGTGTATGAGAGATAGTATGTTAGTGAATGAGAAGTAATATGTTAGTGAATGAGAGGTAGTATGTTAGTGAGTGAGAGGTAGTGTGTTAATAAATAAGATGTAGTATGTTAGTGAGTGAGAGATAGTATGTTAATCAATGAGAGGTAGTATTTTAGTGAACGAGAGGTAGTATGTTAATGAATGAGAGATAGTATGCTAGTGAATGAAAGGTAGTATGTTAGTGAATGAGAGGTAGCATGCTAGTGAGTGAGAGGTAGTATGTTAGTGAATGAAAGGTAATATGTTAGTGAATAAGATGTAGTATGTTAGTGAGTGAAAGGTAGTATGCTAGTGAATGAGAAGTAGTATGTTTGTGAGAGAGATGTAGTATGTTAGTGAATGAGAAGTAATATGTTAGTGAATGATTGTCACGCCCTGGCTCTGGGACACTGTTATGTTGAGCCAGGGTGTGTAGACTTCTGTGTTGTAGTTCCAGGTGTTTAATTTCTATGTTGGCCAGTGTGGTTCTCAATCAGAGGAAATCGAGTGTCAGCTGTGGCTGGTTGTCTCTGATTGGGAACCACATTTAAACAGGCTGTTTTCCCACAGTAGTTGTGGGATCTTGTTTCTAGTTGGTTTGTGTTAGACCGTGAATTGTCACGTTATCGTTTTGTTGTTTTGGTCGTGTATCGCTAAATAAAGAGTATGTTTGCCTGCAACGCTGTGGTCCTCCTCTCTTACCGACGATCGTGACAATGATAGGTAGTATGTTAGTGAATAAGATGTAGCATGTTAGTGAGTGAGAGATAATACGTTAGTATGTTAGTGAATGAGAGGTAGTATGTTAGTGAATGAGAAGTAGTATGTTAGTGAATGAGAGGTAATATTTTAATGAGAGAGAGGTGGTATGTTAGTGAATGACGTGTAGTATGTTAGCGAATATGATGTATTCTTTTAGTGAATGAGAGGTAATACGTTAGTGAATGAGAGGTAGTATGTTAGTGAATGAGAGGTAATATGTTAGTGAATGAGAGTTAATATGTTAGTGAATGAGAAGTAGTATGTTAGTGAATGAGAGGTAGTATGTTTATTGAAAAAGATTTAGTATGTTAGTGAGTGAAAGGTAATATGTTAGTGAATGAAGGGTAGTATGTTAGTGATTGAGAGGTAGTATGTTAGTGATTGAGAGGTAGTATGTTAGTGAGAGAGTGGTAGTATGTTAGTGAATGAGAGTTAGTATGTTAGTGAATGAGAAGTAGTATGTTAGTGAATGAGAGGTAGTATGTTAGTGAATGAGAGGTAGTATGTTAGTGATTGAGAGGTAGCATATAAGTGAATGAGAGGTAGTATGTTAGTGATTGAGAGGTAGTATGTTAGTGAGAGAGAGGTAGTATGTTAGTGAGTGAGTGGTAGTATGTTAGTGAATGAGAAATAGTATGTTAGTGAATGAGAGGTAGAATGTTAGTGAATAAGATGTAGCATGTTAGTGAGTGAGAGGTATTGTGTTAATGAATGAGAGGTAGTATTTTAGTGAGCAAGAGGTAGTATGTTAGTGAATAAGAGGTAGTATGTTAGTGAATGAGAGGTAGTATTTTAGTGAATGAGAGGTAGCATATAAGTGAATGAGAGGTAGTATGTTAGTGATTGAGAGGTACTATGTTAGTGAATAAGAGTAGTATGTTAGTGAATGAGAAGTAGTATGTTAGTGAAGGAGAGGTAGTATTTTAGTGAGTGAGAGGTAGTATGTTAGTGAATGAGAGGTAGTATTTTAGTGAATGAGAGGTAACATATAAGTGAATGAGAGGTAGTATGTTAGTGAGAGAGAGGTAGTATGTTAGTGAGTGAGTGGTAGTATGTTAGTGAATGAGAGATAGTATGTTAGTGAATGAGAGGTAGAATGTTAGTGAATAAGATGTAGCATGTTAGTGAGTGAGAGGTATTGTGTTAATGAATGAGAGGTAGTATTTTAGTGAGCAAGAGGTAGTATGTTAGTGAATAAGAGGTAGTATGTTAGTGAATGAGAGGTAGTATGTTAGTGAATGAGAGGTAGTATGTTAGTGAATGAGAGGTAGTATGCTAGTGAGTGAGAGGTAGTATGTTAGTGAATGAGAGGTACTATGTTAGTGAATAAGATGTAGTATGTTAGTGAGTGAAAGGTAGTATGTTAGTGAGTGAGAGGTAGTATGTTAATGAATGAGAGGTAGTATGTTAGTGAATGAGAGGTAGTATGTTAGTGAATGAGAGGTAGAATGTTAGTGAATAAGATGCAGCATGTTAGTGTGTGAGAGGTATTGTGTTAATGAATGAGAGGTAGTATTTTAGTGAATGAGGGCTAGTATATTAGTGAATGAGAGGTAGTATGTTAGTGAGTGAGAGGTAGTATTGTAGTGAGAGAGGGGTAGTATGTTAGTGAATGAGAAGTAGTATGTTAGTGAAGGAGAGGTAGTATTTTAGTGAGTGAGAGGTAGTATGTTAGTGAATGAGAGGTAGTATGTTAGTGATTGAGAGGTAGTATTTTAGTGAATGAGAGGTAACAAATAAGTGAATGAGAGGTAGTATGTTAGTGAGAGAGAGGTAGTATGTTAGTGAGTGAGTGGTAGTATGTTAGTGAATGAGAGATAGTATGTTAGTGAATGAGAGGTAGAATGTTAGTGAATAAGATGTAGCATGTTAGTGAGTGAGAGGTATTGTGTTAATGAATGAGAGGTAGTATTTTAGTGAGCAAGAGGTAGTATGTTAGTGAATGAGAGGTAGTATGCTAGTGAATGAGAGGTAGTATGTTAGTGATTGAGAGGTAGTATGTTAGTGAGTGAGAGGTAGTATGTTAGTGAATGAGAGGTAGTATGTTAGTGAATGAGAGGTAGTATGTTAGTTATTGAGAGGTAATATGTTAGTGAATAAGATGTAGCATGTTAGTGAGTGAGAGGTAGTATGTTAATGAATGAGAGGTAGTATGTTAGTGAATGAGAGGTAGTATGTTAGTGAATGAGAGGTAGTATGTTAGTGAATGAGAGGTAGTATGCTAGTGAGTGAGAGGTAGTATGTTAGTGAATGAGAGGTACTATGTTAGTGAATAAGATGTAGTATGTTAGTGAGTGAAAGGTAGTATGCTAGTGAATGAGAGGTTATATGTTAGTGAAATACCTCTAGTATGTTAGTGAGTGAGAGGTAGTATGTTAGTGAATGACGTGCAGGATGTTAAGTCAATATGATGTATTATTTTTGTGAATGAGAGGTAATATGTAGTGAATGAGAGGTAGTATGTTAGTGGATGAGGGATGGTAGGTTAGTGAATGATAGGTAGTATGCTAGTGAGTGAGAGGTAGTATGTTAGTGAATAAGATGTAGTATGTTAGTGAGTGAAAGGTAGTATGTTAGTGAATGAGATGTAGTATGTTAGTGAGTGAAGGTAGTATGTTAGTGAATGAGAGGTAGCATGTTAGTGAAATACCTCCAGTATGTTAGTGAGTGAGAGGTAGTATGCTATTGAATGAGATGTACTATGTCAATGAATGAGAGGTAGTATGTTAGTGAATGACGTGCAGGATGTTAAGTCAATATGATGTAGTTTTTTATTGAATGAGAGGTAATATGTTAGTGACTAAGAAGTAGTATGTTAATGAATGAGAAGTAATACGTTAGTGAATGAGAAGTAGTATGTTAGTGAGAGAGGTAATATGTTAGTGAATGAGGGTTAGTATATTAGTTAATGACGTGTAGTATGTTAGCGAATATTATGTATTATGTTAGTGAATGAGAGGTAGTATGTTAGTGAATGAGAGGTAGTATGTTAGTGAATGAGAGGTAGTATTTTAGTGAATGAGAGGTAGCATATAAGTGAATGAGAGGGAGTATGTTATTGATTGAGAGGTAGTATGTTAGTGAGAGAGAGGTAGTATGTTAGTGAGTGAGTGGTAGTATGTTAGTGAATGAGAGATAGTATGTTAGTGAATGAGAGGTAGAATGTTAGTGAATAAGATGTAGCATGTTAGTGAGTGAGAGGTATTGTGTTAATGAATGAGAGGTAGTATTTTAGTGAATGAGGGCTAGTATATTAGTGAATGAGAGGTAGTATGTTAGTGAGTGAGAGGTAGTATTGTAGTGAGAGAGGGGTAGTATGTTAGTGAATAAGGGGTAGTATGTTAGTGAATGAGAAGTAGTATGTTAGTGAATGAGAGGTAGTATGTTAGTGAATGAGAGGTAGTATGTTAGTGAATGAGACGTAGTATGTTAGTGAATGAGAGGTAGTATTTTAGTGAATGAGAGGTAGCATATAAGTGAATGAGAGGTAGTATGTTAGTGATTGAGAGGTACTATGTTAGTGAATAAGGGGTAGTATGTTAGTGAATGAGAAGTAGTATGTTAGTGAAGGAGAGGTAGTATTTTAGTGAGTGAGAGGTAGTATGTTAGTGAATGAGAGGTAGTATGTTAGTGAATGAGAGGTAGTATTTTAGTGAATGAGAGGTAACATATAAGTGAATGAGAGGTAGTATGTTAGTGAGTGAGAGGTAGTATGTTAGTGAGTGAGTGGTAGTATGTTAGTGAATGAGAGATAGTATGTTAGTGAATGAGAGGTAGAATGTTAGTGAATAAGATGTAGCATGTTAGTGAGTGAGAGGTATTGTGTTAATGAATGAGAGGTAGTATTTTAGTGAGCAAGAGGTAGTATGTTAGTGAATAAGAGGTAGTATGTTAGTGAATGAGAGGTAGTATTTTAGTGAATGAGAGGTAGCATATAAGTGAATGAGAGGTAGTATGTTAGTGATTGAGAGGTACTATGTTAGTGAATAAGGGGTAGTATGTTAGTGAATGAGAAATAGTATGTTAGTGAAGGAGAGGTAGTATTTTAGTGAGTGAGAGGTAGTATGTTAGTGAATGAGAGGTAGTATTTTAGTGAATGAGAGGTAACATATAAGTGAATGAGAGGTAGTATGTTAGTGAGAGAGAGGTAGTATGTTAGTGAGTGAGTGGTAGTATGTTAGTGAATGAGAGATAGTATGTTAGTGAATGAGAGGTAGAATGTTAGTGAATAAGATGTAGCATGTTAGTGAGTGAGAGGTATTGTGTTAATGAATGAGAGGTAGTATTTTAGTGAGCAAGAGGTAGTATGTTAGTGAATAAGAGGTAGTATGTTAGTGAATGAGAGGTAGTATGTTAGTGAATGAGAGGTAGTATGTTAGTGAATGAGAGGTAGTATGCTAGTGAGTGAGAGGTAGTATGTTAGTGAATGAGAGGTACTATGTTAGTGAATAAGATGTAGTATGTTAGTGAGTGAAAGGTAGTATGTTAGTGAATGAGAGGTAGTATGTTAGTGAATGAGAGGTAGTATTTTAGTGAATGAGAGGTAGCATATAAGTGAATGAGAGGTAGTATGTTAGTTATTGAGAGGTAGTATGTTAGTGAGATAGAGGTAGTATGTTAGTGAATGAGAAGTAGTATGTTAGTGAGTGAGTGGTAGTATGTTAGTGAATGAGAGGTAGTATGTTAGTGAGTGAGTGGTAGTATGTTAATGAATGAGAGGTAGTATTTTAGTGAGCGAGAGATAGTATGTTAGTGAATGAGATGTAGTATGTTAGAGAATGAGAAATAAGACGTTAGTGAATGAGAGATAATACGTTAGTGAATGAGAGGTAATATTTTAGTGAATGAGAAGTAGTATGTTAGTGAATGAGAGGTAATATGTTAGTGAATGAGATGTATTATGTTAGTGAGTGAGAGATAGTATGTTAATCAATGAGAGGTAGTATTTTAGTGAACGAGAGGTAGTATGTTAATGAATGAGAGGTAATACATTAGTGAATGAGAGGTAATATGTTAGTGAATGAGAAGTAGTATGTTAGTGAATGAGAGGTAATATGTTACTGATTGAGAAGTAGTATGTTAGTGAATGAGAGGTAGTATGTTAGTGAGTGAGAGGTAGTATGCTAGTGAATGAGATGTACTATGTTAGTGAATGATAGGTAGTATGTTAGTGAATGACGTGCAGGATGTTAAGTCAAAATGATGTAGTATTTTAGTGAATGGGAGTATTATTTTAGTGATAAAGAGGTAGTATGTTAGTAGAATGAACGAGGTAGTATGTTAGTGAGAGAGAGGTAGTATGTTAGGATTGAGGTAGTATGTTAGTTAATGATGTGTAGTATGTTACGCGAATATTATGTATTATGTTAGTGAATGAGAGGTAATACGTTAGTGAATGAGAGGTAGTATGTTAGAGAATGAGAGGTAGTATGTTAGTTATTGAGAGGTAATATGTTAGTGAATAAGATGTAGCATGTTAGTGAGTGAGAGGTAGTATGTTAATGAATGAGAGGTAGTATGTTAGTGAATGAGAGGTAGTATGCTAGTAATTGAGAGGTAGTATGTTAGTGAATGAGAGGTACTATGTTAGTGAATAAGATGTAGTATGTTAGTGAGTGAAAGGTAGTATGCTAGTGAATGAGAGGTTATATGTTAGTGAAATACCTCTAGTATGTTAGTGAGTGAGAGATAGTATGTTAATCAATGAGAGGTAGTATTTTAGTGAACGAGAGGTAGTATGTTAATGAATGAGAGGTAATACATTAGTGAATGAGAGGTAATATGTTAGTGAATGAGAAGTAGTATGTTAGTGAATGAGAGGTAATATGTTACTGATTGAGAAGTAGTATGTTAGTGAATGAGAGGTAGTATGCTAGTGAGTGAGAGGTAGTATGTTAGTGAATGAGAGGTACTATGTTAGTGAATGAGAGGTAGTATGTTAGTGAATGAGAGGTAGTATTTTAGTGAATGAGAGGTAGCATATAAGTGAATGAGAGGTAGTATGTTAGTTATTGAGAGGTAGTATGTTAGTGAGATAGAGGTAGTATGTTAGTGAATGAGAAGTAGTATGTTAGTGAATGAGAAGTAGTATGTTAGTGAATAAGATGTAGTATGTTAGTGAGTGAGTGGTAGTATGTTAATGAATGAGAGGTAGTATTTTAGTGAGCGAGAGATAGTATGTTAGTGAATGAGATGTAGTATGTTAGAGAATGAGAAATAAGACGTTAGTGAATGAGAGATAATACGTTAGTGAATGAGAGGTAATATTTTAGTGAATGAGAAGTAGTATGTTAGTGAATGAGAGGTAATATGTTAGTGAATGAGATGTATTATGTTAGTGAGTGAGAGATAGTATGTTAATCAATGAGAGGTAGTATTTTAGTGAACGAGAGGTAGTATGTTAATGAATGAGAGGTAATACATTAGTGAATGAGAGGTAATATGTTAGTGAATGAGAAGTAGTATGTTAGTGAATGAGAGGTAATATGTTACTGATTGAGAAGTAGTATGTTAGTGAATGAGAGGTAGTATGCTAGTGAGTGAGAGGTAGTATGTTAGTGAATGAGAGGTAATATGTTAGTGAATAAGATGTAGTATGTTAGTGAGTGAAAGGTTGTATGCTAGTGAATGAGAAGTAGTATGTTATTGATTGAGAGGTAGTAAGTTAGTGAAAGAGAGGTAGTATGTTAGTGAATGAGAGGTAGTATGTTAGTGAATGAGAAGTAATATGTTAGTGAATGAGAGGTAATACGTTAGTGAATGAGAGGTAATATGTTAGTGAATGAGAAGTAGTATGTTAGTGAATGAGAGGTAATATGTTTGTGAAAGAGAGGTAGTATGTTAGTGAATGAGAAGTAATATGTTAGTGAATGAGAGGTAATACGTTAGTGAATGAGAGGTATTATGTTAGTGAATGAGAAGTAGTATGTTAGTGAATGAGAGGTAATATGTTCGTGAATGAGAGGTAGATAGTTAGTGAAAAGAGAAGTAGTACGCTAGTGAATGAGAGGAATACGTTAGTGAATCGAGAGGTAATATGTTAGTGAAAGTGAGGTAGTATTTTAGTGAATGAGAGGTAGTATGTTAGTTAGAGAGAGGTAGTATATTAGTCAAAGAAGAAGTAGTATGTTAGTGAGTGAGAGGTAGTATGTTAGTTAGAGAGAGGTAGTATGTTATTCAATGAGAAGTAGTATGTTTAGTGAGTGAGAGGTAGTATGTTAGTGAGAGGATATGGTAGTGAATGAGAGTAGTATGTAGTGAATGAGAGGTAGTATGTTAGTGAGAGAGAGGTAGTATGTTAGTGAATGAGAAGTAATATGTTACTGAATGAGAGTATACGTTAGTGAATGAGAGGTGATATGTTAAGTGAATGAGAAGTAGTATGTAGTGAATGAGAGGTAGTATGTTAGTGAGAGAGAGGTAGTATGTTAGTGAATGAGAAGTAATATGTTAGTGAATGAGAGGTAATACGTTAGTGAATGAGAGGTGATATGTTAGTGAATGAGAAGTAGTATGTTAGTGAATGTGAGGTAGTATTTTAGTGTATGAGAGGTATTATGTTAGTGAATTAGAGGTAGTATGTTAGTGAATGAGAGGTAGTATGTTAGTGAATGAGAGGTTGTACGTTAGTGAATGAGAGATAGTATGTTAGTGAGCGAGAGGTAGTATGTTAATAAATAAGATGTAGTATGTTAGTGAGTGAGAGATAGTATGTTAATCAATGAGAGGTAGTATTTTAGTGAAAGAGAGGTAGTATTTTAGTGAATGAGAGGTAGTATGTTAGTGAATGAGAAGTAATATGTTAGTGAAATAGAGGTAATACGTTAGTGAATGAGAGGTAATATGTTAGTGAATGAGAAGTAGTATGTTAGTGAATGAGAGGTAATATGTTTGTGAAAGAGAGGTAGTATGTTAGTGAATGAGAAGTAAATGTTAGTGAATGAGAGGAAATATCGTTAGTAAAAGAGAGAGGTATTATGTTAGTGATAATGAGAAGTAGTATGTTAGTGAATGAGAGGTAATATGTTCGTGAATGTGAGGTAATATGTTAGTGAATGAGAAGTAGTATGTTTAGTGAATGAGAGGTAAAATGTTAGTGAATGAGAGGTAATATGTTAGTGGAATGAGAAGTAGTATGTTAGGTGAGGAAGTAGGTATGTTAGTGAATGAGAGGAATATGTTAGTGAATAAGAGGTAATATGTTAGTGAAAGAGAGGTAGTATTTTAGTGAATGAGAGGTAGTATGTTAGTTAGAGAGAGGTAGTATGTTAGTAACAATGAGAAGTAGTATGTTAGTGAGTGAGAGGTAGTATATTAGTTAGAGAGAGTAGTATGTTATTGCAATGAGAAGTAGTATGTTAGTGAGTGAGAGGAAGTATGTTAGTTAGAGAGAGGTAGTATGTTAAAATGAGAAGTAGTATGTTGTAGTGATTGAGGAGGTACTAGTTGTTAGTGAAGATAAGAGTGTAGTATGTTAGTGAATGAGAAGTAGTATGTTAGTGAATGAGAGGTAGTATGTTAGTGAATGAGAGGTAGTATGTTAGTGAATGAGAGGTAGTATGTTAGTGAATGAGAGGTAGTATGTTAGTGAATGAGAGGTAGTATGTTAGTGAATGAGATGTAGTATGTTAGTGAGTGAGAGGTAGTATGCTAGTGAATGAGAGGTATATGTTAGTGGAATGAGACGGTAGTATGTTAGTGAGTGAGAAGTAGTATGTTAGTCAATGAGAGGTAGTATGTTAGTGAACTGAGGTAGTATGTTAATGAATGAGAGGTAGTACATTAGTGAATGAGAGGTAGTATGTTAGTGAACGAGAGGTAGTATGTTAGTGAATGAGAGGTAATATGTTACTGAAATTGAGAGGTAGTATGTTAGTGAATGAGAAGTAGTATGTTAGTGATGAGAGGTAGTATGTTAGTGAATGAGAGGTAGTATGTTAGTGAATGAGAGGTAGTATGTTAGTGAATGAGAGGTAGTATTTAGTGAATAGATGTAGTATGTTAGTGAGTGAGAGGTAGTATATGTTAATAGTATGAGAGGTAGTATGTTAGTGAATGAGAGGTAGTATGTTAGTGAATGGAGAAGTAGTATGTTAGTGAATGAGAGGTAATATGTTAGTGAATGAGAAGTAGTATGTTAGTGAATGAGAGTAGTATGTTAGTGAATGAGAGGTAGTATGTTAGTGAACGAGAGGGTAGTATGTTAGTGAATAGAGATAGTAATATGTTAGTGAATGAGAGGTAAGTAGCGCGTTAGTGAATGAGATATATATTAGTGAAGTAGTATGTTAGTGAATGAGAGAGATAGTATGTTAGTGAAATGAGAGGTAGTATGTTAGTGAATGAGAAGTAGTATGTTAGTAGAAGTGAGAGGTAGTATGTTAGTGAATGAGAATATGTAGTATGTTAGTGAATGTAGGTAGAGGTAGTATGTTAGTGAATGAGAAGGTAGTATGTTAGTGAATGAGAGGTAGTATCGTTAGTGAATGAGAGGTAGTATAAGTTAGTGAATGAGAGGTAGTATGTTAGTGAATGAGAAAGAGGTAGTATGTTAGTGAGTGAGAGGTAGTATGTTAGTGAATGAAGAAGTAGTATGTTAGTGAGTGAGAGGTAGTATGTTAGTGAATGAGAGGTAGTTATGTTAGTGAATAAGAGGTAGTATGTTAGTGAATGAGAAGTAGTATGTTAGTGAAGGAGAAGTAGTATGTTAGTGAGTGAGAGGTAGTATGTTAGTGAATGAGAGGTAGTATGTTAGTGAAGGGAGAGGTAGTATGTTAGTGAATAAGAAGTAGTATGTTAGTGAATGAGAAGAGTAGTATTTAAGGGGTGAATGAGAGGTAGTATGTTAGTGAGATGAGAGGTAGTATGTTAGTGAATGAGAGGTAGTATGTTAGTGAATGAGAGGTAGTATGTTAGTGAATGAGAGTAGTATATGTTAGTGAATGAGAGGTAGTATGTTAGAATGAGGTTTAGAATGAGAGGTAGTATGTTAGTGAGTGAGAGGTAGTATGTGTAGTGAATGAGAGTGTAGTATGTTAGTGAATGAGAGGTAGTATTTAGTGAATGAGAGGTAGTATGTTAGTGAATGAGAGGTAGTATGTTAGTGAAGTGAGGTAGATCGTTAGTGAGAGAGAGGTAGTATGTTAGTGGAATGAGAGGTAGTATGTTAGTGAATGAGAGGTAGTATGTTAGTGAGAGTGAGAGGTAGTATGTTAGTGTGAGAGGTAGTATGTTAAGTGAAGTAGAGGAGAGGTAGTATTGTTAGTGAATGAGAAGTAGTATGTTAGTGAAATGAGAGGTAATATGTTAGTGAATGAGATGTAGCATGTTAGTGAATGAGAAGTAGTATGTTAATGAATGAGAGGGTAGTATGTTAGTGAATGAGAGGTAGTATTTAGTGAATGAGAGGTAGTATGTTAGTGAATGAGAGGTAGTATGTTAGTGAATGAGAAGTAGTATGTTAGTGAATGAGAGGTAGC
>NW_025537362.1:0-35889 GCF_020615455.1 Coregonus clupeaformis
GATTTAACTGGATAAGAACCCAAATGCAGACAAGTACACCAAGCCAGAGAAGTTTTTAACAGGTTTATTTACAATGTTCAAAGTCCAGGTTTCAAATATATGGGAAGAGCAAGTCCAGGTACAGGGGAGGGTAACAGATCCAGATCAGGGCAGGTGTGGTACCGTAATGTCCTAGTGTCCGTGGTGAGTCCAAAAGAGAGGTCCGGTAATGGAGAGCAGGATGGTGGTGGCAGGAGTGAAGCGGAGGCAGGAGTCAGGTTCCAAATATCTGTGGCACAGGAGAAAAAGTAAATAGAACAGGCCAAAACACAAAGAGCAAAAATAAACAGGTTGAGTCGGCAGCGAGACTAACATGGTCGTCTTGACTATGATCTGACGATGAGTGGTAAAGTTTGACCGGGTCTTAAAGGCTGAGGTGATATGGTGAATGAGCTGCAGCTGGAACCCTGACTCCCGCACACCAGACTTTACTCCTGCAATCAAGGACAGACAGAGGGAGGGAGAGAGCAGAGAGAGCTACCTATCAGCAGTAGGCCTAACAGTAACCCCCTCTCTACGGACGCCACCTGGCGGCCGACGGGGTTTATCGGGATGTAACCTATGAAACTCTCGACCAGATCAGGATCCACAATGAAGCTCCTGGGCACCCAGGAACGTTCCTCGGGACCATAACCCTCCCAATCCACCAGGTACTGGAAACCACGACCTCGGCGGCGAACATCCAGAAGTCGCCGGACAGTGTAGACCGGACCCCCACCCACGATCTTGGGCGGAGGAGGGGGACGAGAGGGCGGGCACAAAGGGCTAACCGACACAGGCTTAATCTGGGAAACATGAAAGGTGGAATGAACCCGTAGGGAGGCAGGAAGCTGTAGCTTAACCGCGCAGGGGTTAACAATAGACAGTATCTTGAACGGTCCTATAAAAACGAGGCGCCATCTTCTTAGACTCCACCTTCAATGGAAGGTCCCGTGACTTCAGCCATACCTCTTGACCAGGAGAGTAACCGGGAGCCTGGGACCGGTGACGGTTGGCTTGCCTCTGCATGTACGCCGAAGCTCGGGACAGAGCTACCCTGGCCTTCCTCCAGACCTTGAAGCAGCGGCGCATGTGGGACTGCACCGAGGGGTACCGCAAGTTTCCCTCTCTTGGGAAGGGAACAGGGGAGGTTGATAACCCAGAGCACACAGAAAAGGAGACAAACCAGAGGAAGCGTTAGTCAAGGTGTTATGAGCATATTCCACCCAGGGGAGCATGGAGCTCCATGACCCAGGGTTGACCCAGTGACACAGCGAGTGCGGTCTCCATCTCCTGGTTCGCTCTCTCGGCTTGCCCGTTGGTCTGGGGGTGATATCCAGAGGACAGGCTGGATGTAATGCCCAAAGCTTTACAGAAAGCTTTCCACACCTGGGAGACAAACTGGGGACCCCTGTCAGGAGACAATATCCGTGGGTAGACCATGAGAGCGGAACACATGTTCAACCAAAATATCAGCCGTCTCTCTGGCAGTGGGCAGTTTAGGTAGGGCCAAAAAATGAGCGAACTTAGAAAAACGATCAATCACCGTAAGAATGACAGTCTTACCAGATGAGGGGGAAGTCCAGTGACAAAATCCATAGCGATATCGACCAGGGCCGGCTGGGTATAGGCAGAGGTCGTAGATGACCAGCGCTGGCCTGGGTGGAGTTTTACTTCGTGCACATACCGTACAAGCAGCAATGAAGGCTCGAGTGTCCGCCTCCATCGTGGCCCACCAGAACTTCCGGCCGCACAAAGTCAAGGGTCCGCGAAACTCCAGGGTGACAGGTAAGGGGAGACGAGTGAGCCCACTGAAGTACCTGGGAGCGAGCAGACTCAGGGACAAACATCCGGTTAGGAGGACCCCTCCCAGGGTCAGCTTGATGATGTTGAGCCTGTCTAACAATCCCCTCGATGTCACATGTGATGACTGCAATACTGCAGGTAGGAGGCAAAATGGGTTCAGGGTTACTACCAGTATCAACAGCCGAATGAACACGAGACAGGGCGTCAGGCTTGACGTTGCGTGACCCAGGACGGTAAGACAGAGAAAAATTGAATCTCCCAAAAAATAGTGCCCACCTGGCTTGAGGGGGTTGAGCTGCTTCGCTGACTGGAGGTAAGCCAGATTCTTATGATCCGTCCAAACGATGAAGGGTTGTTCCGCCCCTCCAACCAATGTCGCCACTCCTCGAGAGCCAGCTTAACGGGCGAGCAGTTCACGATTTCCAACATCATAATTCCTCTCTGCCTGAGAAAGTTTCCTTGAGAGAAAAGCACAGGGATGCAGTTTGTTATCTTCAGGAGAACGTTGTGACAACACTGCACCTACCCCAGTGTCGGATGCATCCACCTCCACGACAAACTGGCGGTCGGGGTCCCGGCTGCATCAGAATGGGAGCCGAGGCGAAGCGATGTATCAGTTCTTCGAACGCTGATTCGGCCCCTTCATTCCAAGCGAACGGTCGTGAGATGGAGGTGAGAGCGGTGAGTGGCGCGCCGCAATGCGGCTGTAGTCCTTGATGAACCTCCTATAGAAGTTCGCAAAACCCCAGGAACCGTTGAAGTTGTTTGCGGGTAGAGGGAGCTGGCCAGTCCGTGACAGCAGAGATCTTAGCTGGGTCCATCCGCAGCTCCCCTGAGCTATGATGTAACCCAAAAAGAGGTCTCAGACACATGAAATTCACATTTCTCCATCTTCACAAACAGTTTGTTCTCCAACAACCTTTGCAACACCGGCGCACATGCAGTTCATGTTCCTGGGAGGACTCTGAGAAAATCAAGATATCATCCAGATAGACAAAAACAAACCGATTCAACATGTCCCGAAGGACATCATTGACTAGTGCCTGAAAAACAGCAGGGGCATTAGACAACCCAAAAGGCATAACCCGATACTCAAAATGTCCCAAGGGTGTGTTGAAGGCAGTCTTCCATTCATCACCCTTACGAATGCGCACCAGGTGATACGCATTTCGTAGATCCAGTTTCGTAAAGATGGTAGCACCATGAAGGAGGGGAAAAGCAGAATTAATCAAAGGCAGAGAATACTTGTTCTTAATGGTGATGTTGTTAAGTCCACGGTAATCAATACAGGGTCTGAGGGTCTTATCCTTCCTAGCAACAAAAGAATCCCGCTCCACAGGTGACGAGGAAGGACGCATAATACCTGCCGCCAAGGAGTCCCGAATGTAGTTCTCCATAGCCTCCGTCTCCGGCCGGGAGAGATTGTACAGGCGACTGCTGGGGAGCGGGGCTCCTGGCTGGAGGTCAATGGCGCAGTCGTAAGGCCGGTGAGGAGGAAGAGAAGTAGCTCTGTGTTTGCAGAAAACGGATGCCAGGTCATGATACACGTCAGGAACAGCAGAAAGATCCATGGACTCCAGTGGAGGTTGAGGCACAGTACTGGCAGGAGTCTGAGCAGAACACAAACAATTCACATGACAAAATGTGCTCCATGAAACAATGCTACCTGTCACCCAATCAATGTGTGGATTGTGTTTTATGAGCCAGGGGATACCAAGGACCAGGGGAGTCTGTGGGCAGTCGATAATATGGAATTGAATGTTCTCCTGATGATTTCCCGACACTCTAAGACAAACAGGAACAGTCTGATGGGTAATGCGGGTCAACAATTGTCCATTTAGACCCTTAGCCTGCAGCGGACAGTCCATAGGAACAGTCTCCAAATCCATTTGTTGAGCCCCACTCTCTATCCAAAAAGCTTTCGTCGGCACCAGAGTCCATCAGCGCACTAACAGAGAAATTCTGGGACTGCCACTGGAGGGATGCCTGGAGCAGAATGCGGGGAGAAGAGGAAGAATCGCTGCTCGGCTCACCAAAACTTCTCCCATTAATGATGAGCCGGCCCTTTTCCCGGACGAACTGGGCAGGAAGGAACGAAATGACCAGCTTCTCCACAATACAGGCAGACCCGAGCCTGAATACGACGTGCACGCTCCTCTGAGGACAACCGTGCCGACCCACCCTCCATGGCTTCGGGTTCAGTGCTCCTCGTATCGACTCGGGAAGACACGGCTCTCTCCGTAGGGACGATGCAGGGAGGAGTTTGTTGATGACAGACAGGTTGCTTGGAACTAACACTCCTCTCCCGGCGGCGCTCCCGAATCCGATTATCCAACCTGATAGTGAGTGAAATAAGATTATCCAGCGTAGGCGATTCATCATATGACACCAATTCATCTTTTAAGGTCTCAGACAAAGCATTGATGAACACTCCTTGTAATGCCTCGTGCATTCCAACCACTCACTGCTGCTAAAGTCCGAAACTCCACTGCCATCTCCGCCACACTACGAGCCCCTGCCGAAGAGAAAACAGCCGTTTCGCAGCCTCCTTGCCTCGCGGGGTGGTCAAAAACCTTCCTCATCTCCGTGGTGAAGGCAACGTAAAGCGTTGCAAATGTCCGACTGACTCTCCCAGACCGCGGATCCCCAGGCACGAGCGGAACCGCTAGTAGAGTTGATAAGGTAGGCAAATACGGGCTCTTTCTGAGGCGTAGGTGAGGGCTGTTGTTCAAACACTAACGAGCATTGAGTCAAAAAAAATCGCCACAGGTTCCCATGTTCCCGTCATAGCGCTCTGGAGCAGGGAACAAAAGGCTCTCTGATCTGGGCTGAAGGGGTAGTAAGGGCAGATACTTGATTGGAGAGTAATTGAACCTGATTAGCAGCACCTGACTGTCCTCAGCAATCGTTTTAAACAGGGTATCATGTTGGCCAAGTAAAATGCCCTGATTGGCTATGGCAGTCCAAATTTGAGTGCACTCTGGGGTGGTATCCGAGCTACTGTCTGCTGGGTTCATGTTGGTCAGATCATACTGCTATGATTTAACTGGATAAGAACCCAAATGCAGACAAGTACACCAAGCCAGAGAAGTTTTAACAGGTTTATTTACAATGTTCAAAGTCCAGGTTTCCAAATATATGGGAAGAGCAAGTCCAGGTACAGGGAGGGTAACAGATCCAGATCAGGGCAGGTGTGGTACCGTGAATGTCCTAGTGTCCGTGGTGAGTCCAAAAGAGAGGTCCGGTAATGGAGAGCAGGATGGTGGTGGCAGGGAGTGAAGCGGAGGCAGGAGTCAGGTTCCAAATATCTGTGGCACAGGAGAAAAAGTAAATAGAACAGGCCAAAACACAAAGAGCAAAAATAAACAGGTTGAGTCGGCAGCGAGACTAACATGGTCGTCTTGACTATGATCTGACGATGAGTGGTAAGTTTGACCGGGTCTTAAAGGCTGAGGTGATATGGTGAATGAGCTGCAGCTGGAACCCTGACTCCCGCACACCAGACTTCACTCCTGCAATCAAGGACAGACAGAGGGGAGGGAGAGAGCAGAGAGAGTACCTATCAGCAGTAGGCCTAACACATTCTGGGGATTTAGAGGAAATGAAATAGGCTACGGTATCTCATGGCGGACAAACATCATTAACCAAATGCGGAATCGGTCAGGAAACACATCTCCAAGACTGAAATCTCGTTTTTCTAATGAGCAACAGAAAAACACACATGGCATCGGCGTGTTCAGTGGCTCTTTAATACCCACAATGCATATCAAAGTAGTGTAGTGGAGGTATACGGCGTATCAATTAATACGGCTGATGGAATATATCAGAATGTTATATCAGAATGTGGTCCTCTGTAGCTCAGCTGGTAGAGCACGGCGCTTGTAACGCCAAGGTAGTGGGTTCGATCCCCGGGACCACCCATACACACAAAAAAATGTATGCACGCATGACTGTAAGTCGCTTTGGATAAAAGCGTCTGCTAAATGGCATATTATTATTATTATTATTTAGCTTAAAATGTTGATAAACTATTAATTCTTCACATTTTAGGTACCGCAATGCGCACCCAGGCGGAAGGCCTACATGCGAATGTTCCAAAATGCAATTTGTGGTAAAACACAGTTCTAAAATGCGAGCGGTTTCATGGACAGAGATGGAATTATCTGTTAGAAATTCAGAAAGAGGGGAGATCTAAAGATGCAACAACTATCATGGGTTGCTAATATGACTTTGGCTGCTAGACAATGAAAGAAAGTTGAAAGAAAACCAATAGAACAGTAGAACGCATATGCAGTGCATTCGGAAAGTATTCAGATCCCTTGGCTTTTTCCACATTTTGTTACATTACAGCCTTATTCTAAAATGGATTCAATAGTTTTTTTCCCCTCATCAATCTACACACAATACCCCATAATGACAAAGCGAAAACAGCTTATAAGAAATTTTAGAAATACATAAGTATTCAGGCCCTTTGCTATGAGACTCGAAATTGAGTTTAGGTGCATCCTGTTTCCATTGATCATTCTTGAGATGTTTCTACAACTTGATTGGAGTCCACCTGTGGTAAATTCAATTGATGGGACATGATTTGGAAAGGCACACACCTGTCTAAATAAGGTCCCACAGTTGACAGTGCATGTCAGAGCAAAACCCAAGCCATGAGGTAGAAGGAATTGTCCGTAGAGCTCCAAGACAGGATTGTGTCGAGGCACAGATCTGGGGAAGGGTACCAAAAAATGTCTGCAGCATTGAATGTCCCCAAGAACACATTGGCTCCATCATTCTGAAGTGGAAGAAGTTTTGAAATCACCAATACTCTTCCTAGAGCTGGCCACCCGGCAATACTGAGAAATCGGAGGAAACCTGGCACCATCCCTACGGTGAAGTATGGTGGTGGCAGCATCAAGTGGGGATGTTTTTCAGCGGCAGGGAGACTAGTCAGGATCGAGTGAAAGATGAACAGAGCAAAGTACAGAGAGATCCTTGATGAACACCTGCTCCAGAGTGCTCAGAACCTCAGACTGGGGCGAAGGTTCACCTTCCAACAAGCCAACGACCCTAAGCACACAGCCAAGACAACGCAGGAGTGGCTTCGGGACAAGTCTCTGAATGTCCTTAAGTGGCCCAGCCAGAGCCCGGACTTGAACCCGATTTAACATCTCTGGAGAGACCTGAAAATAGCTGTGCAGTGACGTTCCCCATCCAACCTGACAGAGCTTGAGAGGATCTGCAGAGAACAATGGGAGAAACTCCCCAAATACAGGTGTGCCAGCTTGTAGCGTCATACCCAGGAAGACTCGAGGCTGTAATCGCTGCCAAAGGTGCTTGAACAAAGTACTGAGTAAAGGGGTCTGAATACTTATGTTAATGTGATATTTCAGTTATTTATTTGTAATATATTTGCAAAAATGTTTAAAAACCTGTTTTTGCTTTGTCATTATGGGGTATTGTGTGTATATTGCTGAGGGAAAAACAATTTAATCCATTTTAGAATAAGGTTGTAACGTAACAAAATGTGGAAAAAGTCAAGGGGTCTGAATACTTTCCGAATGCACTGTATAAGCAAAACATTTTTGTAAATCGGCGATTCGTAATGTTTGAATCGATTTTCTGACTGATGCATGCTACATTTGGATCGCTTGGGGGTCCACGGACCGATGCAGTCATATCTTAAACATTTGAATCGGGGACCGATGCGTATCGGTGAATCGTTATATCCTTAATAAATAGGGATGTGCATCTGTCTTTACAAGCACGATTCGATACGCATCTAGATACATGGGCTCCGATATGATACAGGAACAGTTTAAAATGATTCGTGCGATTATATTAGATTATTGAAACGAATCGATGCGATTCGATGCACTAGCAATTGTTGCATGAACACATTCATGTTCCATTCTAAATTACTATCTGATACTGATGGAGCCTCAGCTCACGAGCTGAGCTGGATCTGTATGAGCTGACTTCTCTGAGCTGTGTGGCTCTTGTGTGTGTGTGTGTGTGTGTGTGTGTGTGTGTGTGTGGTTATGTGTGTGTGTGTATATGTGTGTGTGTGTGTGTGTGAATGATGTAGTGTGTGAGCTGAGCCATAGGGCAGACTGAAAATCTACTACTATCAGATTAGTGGGGGGCAATTTATGTTTTTGTCCCCCCACTTTTTATCTGAAATCCTCGTCACCCACTGATTAACTTGACATATAGCAGATTCAAATGTTTTGAGCAAGTAAAAAGTATATATTTATCTTTAGAAATTAGCTATGACATACAGTACATAGCCAATTACTATAATACCGCTTTGGATTTCACCACCGTCACAAAAGCGAATGGTTTTGACTGTTTGGAACTTTACAGAGGAGAGCTGCTCTTCTCCCATTCCGGCCAGTACGGCTCGCAAAAATGATTGCTGTCCTTGTTATGAAATTACAACTTTACCCAGTTCTTGTAAAAATGACCATATGCACTGACTGTTTAAAGCAGAACTACCAAAAATATTTCTTACGTTGAACCTGGCAATCGAAAAGCCCCAATCAGCAGTTGGATGTGCAATCAACAAGATGTGAGTTGTGTTCACTCCGGTAGCCCACACAGCTCCGCCAGTAAACATTATTTTCTACAACGCATTTGGTAACAATGACCCAGCAAATTACATTGGTTGTCCCTCAATTAATAAAGCCTATGATTTAATATTGCGAAAGCCATTTTACAAACATCTGAATGCTGAAGGTGCCAAGCAGATATAGCCTACGAATATTAGGACAGGGTAGGCCAGGCTTAGTAATGTGCAGTTCGTGAACGGTTTGTTCTTTTTGAACAAGTCTTTTTACTGACTCGAGAGCCATGATTAGTTGTATTTTTCATTTTAGTCATTCGTTTGACCTGCTAGTGCTGGCCGCAATGAGTCCTACAGCAGGATTAAAGGCGTTTATAGAAGGTCCACGGTAAGCGACGAAGGTCTCATAGACTCAATGGGAGTAGGGTGGCGGGCGGCAAAACGCAAGCAGATGAAATTAGCTGAAGTCTTGAGTGTCGCAGCGCATGGTTGATCAATGAGCAGAGTTAATCTTTAAACCAATCAATCAATGTTTTAATGACAACATTCGAGGTGACAACAACCGAGACCGCTGAGCACTATACTACGAATCAGGTTTGAGGAGTTAGCGAGCTAACTTTGGTCAACTCTGAGTTCAACTAGGAATAACCTGTACAATGAAAGTGGGTCACTGTCAACGAATCCTTCAGAACTAACCTGCTCCGGGGCAGGCTAACTCAGGGCTAACCCAATGGGTTAACTCCATTTATCCTGTATGAAGTGTCTGTGCCACGAGTTGATGACCAATGAAATCAGATACCCTCCCTCTCGCTAAGATTGCGTCATTATCCCCTTCATTTCAGGAAGACGACTGATAAAATATTTTATTAATCAAAAGTTTTTTGTGTGTACAAAAATGTAACGTTAAAATCCCTATCACATTACACATTTTGTAATAACAAATGCATTTGAAACTTCACGCACAGTAAAACTTTTGTACGATTTAATACAAGCACACCAAAATAATAAAATAAAGATGATAGCCTGCTGAATTTGCAAGATAACTTTTCTTTCATTTTGATTTTGTCACAAATGAAAATGTGGCACTGACTTGCCCATGGATCGATGTTTCAGCATAGTCTCAATTAAGAGTTTGGCGTTAGCCATTTTTATCTCTCCACTGCTCTCTCTGTTTGCTACAAATATACATTGTAACTTGTCACTCTGATCTTAAAAGGGCATTGTAAATTTTTTCCATAATGTTTTGGGGAGTGGCAGCAACGATTTAGCAGTGGGACGGCGCCCTCTCTCTCTCTCTCTCGTTCGTTCGTTCTCTCTCTCTCTCTCTCTCTCTCTCTCTCTCTCTCTTTCGTTCTCTCGCTCTCTCTCTTTATCCCCCTCTCTCTCTCTCTCTCTCTCTCTCTCTCTCTTTATCCCCCCACCTCTCTCTCTCTCAATTCCATTTCAATTCAATTTAAGGTGCCTTATTGGCATGGGAAACATATGTTTACATTGCCAAAGCAAGTGAAATAGATAATAAACAAAAGTTCCAAAATAATAAAGACATTTAAAATGTCTTATTATGTGCAAAAGGGAAAATAAATAAACATAAATATGGGTTGTATTTACAATGGTGTTTGTTCTTCACTGGTTGCCCTTTTCTTGTGGCAACAGGTCACAAATCTTGCTGCTGTGATGGCACACTGTGGTATTTCACCCAATAGATACAGTGAGGGAAAAAAGTATTTGATCCCCTGCTGATTTTGTATGTTTGCCCACTGACAAAGACATGATCAGTCTATAATTTTAATGGTAGGTTTATTTGAACAGTGAGAGACAGAATAACAACAACAAAAATCTAGAAAAACGCATGTCAAAAATGTTATAAATTGATTTGCATTTTAATGAGGGAAATAAGTATTTGACCCCTCTGCAAAACATGACTTAGTACTTGGTGGCAAAACCCTTGTTGGCAATCACAGAGGTCAGACGTTTCTTGCAGTTGGCCACCAGGTTTGCACACATCTCAGGAGGGATTTTGTTCCACTCCTCTTTGCAGATCTTCTCCAAGTCATTAAGGTTTCGAGGCTGACGTTTGGCAACTCGAACCTTCAGCTCCCTCCACAGATTTTCTATGGGATTAAGGTCTGGAGACTGACTAGGCCACTCCAGGACCTTAATGTGCCTCTTCTTGAGCCACTCCTTTGTTGCCTTGGCCGTGTGTTTTGGGTCATTGTCATGCTGGAATACCCATCCACGACCCATTTTCAATGCCCTGGCTGAGGGAAGGAGGTTCTCACCCAAGATTTGACGGTACATGGCCCGTCCATCATCCCTTTGATGCGGTGAAGTTGTCCTGTCCCCTTAGCAGAAAAACAGCCCCAAAGCATAATGTTTCCACCTCCATGTTTGACGGTGGGGATGGTGTTCTTGGGGTCATAGGCAGCATTCCTCCTCCTCCAAACACGGCGAGTTGAGTTGATGCCAAAGAGCTCAATTTTGGTCTCATCTGACCACAACACTTTCACCCAGTTCTCCTCTGAATCATTCAGATGTTCATTGGCAAACTTCAGACGGGCATGTATGTGCTTTCTTGAGCAGGGGGACCTTGCGGGCGCTGCAGGATTTCAGTCCTTCACGGCGTAGTGTGTTACCAATTGTTTTCTTGGTGACTATGCTCCCAGCTGCCTTGAGATCATTGACAAGATCCTCCCGTGTAGTTCTGGGCTGATTCCTCACCATTCTCATGATCATTGCAACTCCACGAGGTGAGATCTTGCATGGAGCCCCAGGCCGAGGGAGATTGACAGTTATTTTTGTGTTTCTTCCATTTGCGAATAATCGCACCAACTGTTGTCACCTTCTCACCAAGCTGTTGGCGATGGTCTTGTAGCCCATTCCAGCCTTGTGTAGGGTCTACAATCTTGTCCCTGACATCCTTGGAGAGCTCTTTGGTCTTGGCCATGGTGGAGAGTTTGGAATCTGATTGATTGATTGCTTCTGTGGACAGGTGTCTTTTATACAGGTAACAAGCTGAGATTAGGAGCACTCCCTTTAAGAGTGTGCTCCTAATCTCAGCTCGTTACCTGTATAAAACACACCTGGGAGCCAGAAATCTTTCTGATTGAGAGGGGGTCAAATACTTATTTCCCTCATTAAAATGCAAATCAATTTATAACATTTTTGACATGCGTTTTTCTGGATTTGTTTGTTGTTATTCTGTCTCTCACTGTTCAAATAAACCTACCATAAAAATTATAGACTGATCATTTCTTTGTCAGTGGGCAAACGTACAAAATCAGCAGGGGATCAAATACTTTTTTCCCTCACTGTATGGGAGTTAAGTTTGGGTCAGTCACAGTAGTCAGGTATTCTGCCATTGTGTGCTCTCTGTTTAGGGCCAAATAGCATTCTAGTTTGCTCTGTTTTTTTGTTGATTCTTTCCAATATGTCAAGTAATTATCTTTTTGTTTTCTCATGATTTGGTTGGGTCTAATTGTGTTGCTGTCCTGTGGCTATGTGGGGTCTGTTTGTGTTTGTGATCAGAGCCCCAGGACCAGCTTGCTTAGGGGACTCTTCTCCAGGCTCTCTCTGTAGGTGATGGCTTTGTTATGGAAGGTTTGGGAATCGCTTCCTTTTAGGTGATTGTAGAATTTAACGGCTCTTTTATGGATTTTGATCATTAGTGGGTATCGGCCTAATTCTGCTCTGCATTCATTATTTGGTGTTTTACATCGCACACAGAGGATATTTTTGCAGAATTCTGTATGCAGAGTCTCAATTTGGTGTTTGTCCCATTTTGTGAATTCTTGGTTGTTGAGCGGACCCCAGACCTCACAACCATAAAGGGCAATGGGTTCTATAACTGATTCGAGTATTTTTAGCCAGATCCTAATTGGTATGTCTAATATTATGTTCCTTTTGATGGCATAGAAGGCCCTTCTTGCCTTGTCTCTCAGATCGTTCATAGCTTTGTGGAAGTTACCTGTGGCGCTGAAGCTTAGGCCGAGGTAGGTATAGTAAGTCGGTCTGGAGCGTCTGCTAAATGACAAAAAATTTAAATGTATAGTTTTTTGTGTGCTCTAGGGCAACGGTGTCTAGATGGAATTTGTATTTGTAGTCCTGGCAACTGGACCTTTTTTGGAACACCATTATTTTTGTCTTACGGAGATTTAATGTCAGGGCCCAGGTCTGACAGAATCTGTGCAGAAGATCTAGGTGCTGCTGTAGGCCCTTCTTGGTTGGGGACAGAAGCACCAGATCATCAGCAAACAGTATACAGTGGGAAAAACAAGTATTTAGTCAG
Source organism: Coregonus clupeaformis (assembly GCF_020615455.1). NCBI lineage: Eukaryota > Metazoa > Chordata > Actinopteri > Salmoniformes > Salmonidae > Coregonus > Coregonus clupeaformis. Next base: position 12,663 of record NW_025537362.1, read on the forward strand.
CCACCAATTGTGCAAGTTCTCCCACTTAAAAAGATGAGAGAGGCCTGTAATTTTCATCATAGGTACACGTCAACTATGACAGACAAAATTAGAAGAAAAAAATCCAGAAAATCACATTGTATGATTTTTTATGACTTTATTTGCAAATTATGGTGGAACATAAGTATTTGGTCAATAACAAAAGTTTCTCAATACTTTGTTATATACCCTTTGTTGGCAATGACACAGGTCAAACGTTTTCTGTAAGTCTTCACAAGGTTTTCACACACTGTTGCTGGTATTTTGGCCCATTCCTCCATGCAGATCTCCTCTAGAGCAGTGATGTTTTGGGGCTGTCGCTGGGCAACACGGACTTTCAACTCCCTCCAAAGATTTTCTATGGGGTTGAGATCTGGAGACTGGCTAGGCCACTCCAGGACCTTGAAATGCTTCTTACGAAGCCACTCCTTCGTTGCCGAGGCGGTGTGTTTGGGATCATTGTCATGCTGAAAGACCCAGCCACGTTTCATCTTCAATGCCCTTGCTGATGGAAGGAGGTTTTCACTCAAAATCTCACGATACATGGCCCCATTCATTCTTTCCTTTACACGGATCAGTCGTCCTGGTCCCTTTGCAGAAAAACAGCCCCAAAGCATGATGTTTCCACCCCAATTCTTCACAGTAGGTATGATGTTCTTTGGATGCAACTCATCATTCTTTGTCCTCCAAACACGACGAGTTGAGTTTTTACCAAAAAGTTATATTTTGGTTTCATCTGAACATATGACATTCTCCCAATCCTCTTCTGGATCATCCAAATGCACTCTAGCAAACTTCAGACGGGCCTGGACATGTACTGGCTTAAGCAGGGGGACACGTCTTGCACTGCAGGATTTGAGTCCCTGGCGGCGTAGTGTGTTACTGATGGTAGGCTTTGTTACTTTGGTCCCAGCTCTCTGCAGGTCATTCACTAGGTCCCCCCGTGTGGTTCTGGGATTTTTGCTCACCGTTCTTGTGATCATTTTGACCCCACGGGGTGAGATCTTGCGTGGAGCCCCAGATCGAGGGAGATTATCAGTGGTCTTGTATGTGTTCCATTTCCTAATAATTGCTCCCACAGTTGATTTCTTCAAACCAAGCTGCTTACCTATTGCAGATTCAGTCTTCCCAGCCTGGTGCAGGTCTACAATTCTGTTTCTGGTGTCCTTTGACAGCTCTTTGGTCTTGGCCATAGTGGAGTTTGAAGTGTGACTGTTTGAGGTTGTGGACAGGTGTCTTTTATACTGATAACAAGTTCAAACAGGTGCCATTAATACAGGTAACGAGTGGAGGACAGAGGAGCCTCTTAAAGAAGAAGTTACAGGTCTGTGAGAGCCAGAAATCTTGCTTGTTTGTAGGTGACTCAAATACTTATTTTCCACCATAATTTGCAAATAAATTCCTTAAAAATCATACAATGTGATTCTCTGGATTTTTTTTCCTCAATTTGTCTGTCATAGTTGACATGTACCTATGATGAAAATTACAGGCCTCTCTCATCTTTTTTTAAGTGGGAGAACTTGCACAATTGGTGGCTGACTAAATAATTTTTTCCCCCACTGTACATTTTACTTCAGATTCTAGTAGGGTGAGGCTGGGTGCTGCAGACTGTTCTAGTGTCCTCGCCAATTTGTTGATATATATGTTGAAGAGGGTGGGGCTTAAGCTGCATCTCTGTCTCACCCCACGGCCATGTGGAAAGAAATGTGTCTGTTTTTTGCCAATTTTAATCGCACTCTTGTTTGTGTACATGGATTTTAGAATATCGTATGTTTTTCCGCCTACACCACTTTACATCAATTTGTATAGCAGACCCTCATGCCAAATTGAGTTAAAAGCTTTTTTGAAATCAACAAAGCATGAGAAGACTTTGCCTTTGTTTTGTTTTGTTTCTTTGTCTGTTAGGGTGTGCAGGTGAATCTGTGGTCTGTCGTACGGTCATTTGGTAAAAAGCCAATTTGTTTGCTCAGTATATTGTTTTCACTGAGGAAATGTATGGGTCTGCTGTTAATGATAATGCAGAGGATTTTCCCAAGGTTGCTGTTGACGCATATCCCACGGTAGTTGTTGGGGTCAAATTTTTTCTTCTCCACTTTTGTTGATTGGGGTGATCAGTCCTTGGTTCCAAATATTGGGGAAGATGCCAGAGCTAAGGATGATGTTAAAGAGTTTAAGTATAGCCAATTGGAATTTGTGGTCTGTATATTTTGTAATTTCTCTCTCTCTCTCTCTCTCTCTCTCTCTCTCTCTCTCTCTCTCTCTCTCACACACACACACACTTTCCCTATATCCCATCTGCCAGCTCCCTGCAGTGTGTGTGGTAATTAAAATGATCAGCTTGTGTGATTCATCCTCTACTGTAGGCCTATGTGTGCATTTGTGTCAAAGGGAGAGAGTGTGTCAGTTTGTGTGTGTGTGTACGTACCATGGCCGTTCAATCCCCTGAGAGGATGAGCTTGTGTGAGTTACCCAAGAAGACAGGACGTCACAGATCTTTAGATCTGCACTTCCTCTCTTTCTCTGTCTCTCTCTCTCTCTCTCTCTCTCTCTCTCTCTCTCTCTCTCTCTCTCTCTTTTCTCTGTCTCTCTGTCTCTCTCTCTGTGTATATGTCAGGAATCAGGGGTGAGAGGAGCGGCATGTGCCTCCTCCTTGACCGTTGTCAGATTTGTATCCCCTCTTCCTCTCCTCCTTCCTCTCCTCCCTCCTTGCATCTCATTAAGAATCGCCTCTCCTCTCCTTCTCTCCGAGGCCATGTACTCGTTGGATGATTACGGGTAAGGCTGACATTCCTCCTTCATTTCCACCCTCTGTCCGTTCAGTGTCGTTGTGTACTGCATTGAGAGACGGTAGTAGCTCTAATTGAACAGCCTTGATAACAAACACTTTGTAGACGTTGTACAGTTGGTGTTTTGTCTGTTGTGAAGTGAGGCTTTAGTCAATGATGAAAACTGTTGTTGAATTTCTTAAGCTGTGTAGCCTACAGTATATGTGTGTTCGTAAACCTGCGCCTGTGATGACTGTCTTGATTACGACTGACAGTGACAGGATTGAATGAGTGTGTGTGAGTCATTCACAGCAGTGACAGTCTCTGTGTGTGTGTGTGTGTGTGTGTGTATGTGTGTTTGCATGCACGTGTATGCTTGTTTGTATGACAGGGAGTGTGACTCGCTACATACTTCTACATGTGGGGCGTTACATAGCACTGTGTGCGTGACACTAATAAAGCGTAGCTAGCCTTGCGAGTGTTGAACAAGGCCATTAATACAGGAGTGATGAATGAAGCAGATAGGAGGTTTCTGTCAGTGCAGGGGATTCTACTCTAAACCTGACGTTGCCCCTCCCCCTGTGAGAGCTCTTGACAAATCAGCTGTGGCAGGGTGTTGATTGGCAGCAGAGGCGATGGATCTGATTGGCTGCTGCAGCTGTCACTCCTGCCCAATCCCACGGCGCCGGGTCTCTGACCTTGGAGAGCGCTGTTAAACCTGATCAAGGATCAGCTTAGGGACAGCTGCCAGTACACACATACACACACGCGTGTGCACTTCCCTCCCTGTGTCGGACAGAAGGCCATCTCCCCCATCATAACACGGGGGCAGGTAGCTTAGTGGTTAAGAGCGTTGTGCCAGTAACCGAAAGGTCGCTGGTTCTAATCCCGAGCCGACTAGGTGAAAAAATCTGTCAATGTGCCCTTGAGCAAGGCACTTAACCCTAATTGTCTCTTGTAAGTCGCTCTGGATAAGAGCGTCTGCTAAAATGACATTATATGATGATCTATAAGTATGTATGAACTGCTTTTGTTTTGTAATGTGTCATATTTATGAATTTGTTGAATTGGTTGACTATAGAGTGGGGAACAAAAGAAAACAATAAAAAAAAATGAAAAAATATATATATATAAAAAAAAGAACGCCATCTCCCCTGCAGTATGTGAATTGTCTGGCTGTTACAGTAGCACTCGAAGCGTGCACAGAAACACACACACACACACACACACACACACACACACACACACACACACACACACACACACACACACACACACACAAATGGAGGTGTGTCTTTTTAAGGATTAGAATGCAATCTGCAGTCAACCACTAACCTGACAGAGAGAGAGAGAGAGAGAGAGGTGGGGGGAGGGGCCCAGTATGCAAGTATGGTAGTTTATTTGTTCCTTCTCTATCTCTCTCTCTCTTTCTCTCTCTCTCTATCTCACTCTCTCTCTATCTATATATATATATCTCCCTCCCCTCTCTCTCTATAAATATATATATATATCTCTGTCCCTGTTTCTTTCTTTTCTCAGTATTTGTCTACATGCCTTTTTTTTCTCTCTCAAATCCTCCCCCCTTCTCCATCTGTGTCCCTTTAGGCCAACCTGTTTTTTTCTCTATTTCTCTCATTACTCACAGAGACACTTGCTGCCCTATGGGTGTCTGTGAGACAGACACACACACACACACACACACCATGGTCAATAAAGACTAGATAATGCCCTCACGTAGAGTTAATTGTGTCAGCAGTCACAGATCACTAGGTTCTGATTGGGCACAGACTCCCGCTTGATAAAAGGTTAGGATGGCACACTGTCTGCTCAGCGCTCAGCTTGGTTGAAATGTTGTTGCATTACTACTAGCTCAATAAAGACAGAGATGGCAGAGACTGGACAGAGACGTTGTCTGCTCAGCTTTGATGAAGACTCTACCTGACAAAGACCAGTATGGTTAAAATTAGGGCTGGGTGATATCATATCACAATATTTTTCTCATTTTTGACGGTATGGCGGTATTTGACGGTATTTTATGTTTCTGAATAATGAAAGTTCTAGTGAAATAGTCCAATTTACAGAACTTTTCATTTAATTTAGCACTGTAACAACATATCATTATAGAAGATATTGTAAAATCCGTACCAGTATGTGGTTCCATACCAGTATACCGATATTCATGATACTGTTTATCGCTAAGCCCTAGTTGAAAAGTTTTACTGCTACTAGCTCAATAAAGATAGAGAACAGATGGCAGACTGACAGAGGGATTGGATTGGCTCATCTTTGACCAATGTGGTTTAAATCCTGTATTTCTTCTGTACTGTGTCGGAATGTGTGTGTGAATTGAGACAAACACATTTATTACAGGATCCTTTTATTGTCAAGGGGGGGCAGTTTGGTGAGGGGGCAGCCTCTCTGTTTTATTGACCTGAGCTTCTCTTCAGAGCACAGACACAATGACAGACTCAGTCACGGTCCCTCTACAGGCACATAACGACTGGTAGCCAATGATTCCATTCCAATAGTCACTATCTGAGTTAAATATACTGTATCACAGGATACTGATAAGAATCAACTGCTTCTTGTGATAAGAAACCTTCCTACTGTTCACATACTATACTGTACTGTATTGTACCCGCTTTAAAGCCTCAATCACATCAACCACCAATAATAATCAAATGGTCCATGACAGATGCGATTATAATTAGACGAGTGCTACTCTGCTACTAATACTGTAAAAAGGAATCTGTCTCCATAGGAATATCATTCATTCATTCTCTGTTTTTCTCTGTTTTTAAAGAGTCCAGTGGTGAATGTAGAGATGCAGCCACCCATCCTAGGATTGTAGTGTGGTGGTTTGGTATTAGAGCAGCAGATGAGATTATAGAGCTCTCCAGTAATATCAGATATATAATCAATGTATATTTATTTATAAAACTGATCAGTGGTTTTACCGCAGGCTTTAACATAGATTCTTCTTCCAACCAGAGTGAGTGACGTTGACAAAATGGACATGTGCACTTATGCAGTGGACATGATAAAATGGGTGTGTCTTAGAAAAATGCAGTATGTTCAGTTCAGAAAGAAAAACACCACGTGCATGTCTAACCATGGTTTGGCATTAGGGTTCTGCTCCGTCAGGGTAGCTCACTGCCAGAGCCAAGCGTCATATGAAGATGATAATATAACTACAGTCAGTGAGCGCGATATGCTATACCAAATCCCCTGAAGGAAGAAAACACAGAACCCAGACAGGTGGAGGCTGGGGTGGTGGTGGGATATCAGAAACAGCTAGCACAGAGTGTAACAGCTAGTTATAGCAACACGGCAGCAAGAGACACCAGCGCATGCGAGCACGTGACATCCGGCATTGAGGAAGCAAGTGTGTGTGTAGAACTGGTTGACTAAATAGACAGCATGTAATTATAGGGTGAATCAATTAGTGCAATGTCAGCTGATGCAATCAGCCACATTCGGGTTTCCCTTCTGAACTGGCTATGCTTAATTTGTTGAGCATTTGTGGTGGCAATGTGGCAATGGGAGGTTCCATACAGTACTCTAAGTATTTTTCATGTCTATTTATTTGAACGAGAGATGCGTTGGTATCTCCATTTACCCACCGGTGTGTGCTTCTCTATGTATGCACTGTGTGTGTGTGTGTGTGTTGTGCGCGCATGTGTGTGTGTGTGTGTGTGAGAGAGACAGCCAGATTGTAGCTCCACCCCACCCTGGCATGCCACCTCGAATTAGACGCGAGAAAGACGGGAGCCATCGGATGAATTAACAACCATCGCTCCCTCCTCTACTCTGCTCTCCTCCTCATCCCCTCGCTCGGTGCGGGCTTACGCATCCCTGGCTCCATCCAATCAGAGCGCTGAAAGAGGAGAGGAGAGCGGGATGTGAGGAGGGGGAGGAGAGGACCAGCAGCCTCGGGTGCTGGCGGCCCACCGCTCATATCACAGCTGGGGGAGAGGATGGAGGGATGGAAGTGGAGGCTGTAATCCAGTGAGACACACAGAGGAGAGGCAGTGTGAAGGCAACGCCTCACAGCACCGTGAATCTCTCTCTCTCTCTCTCTCTATCTCTCTCTATCGCTCTACCACTCTTATCGCTCTCTTTCACTCTACCCCTCCCTTTCTTGCTCTACTGCTCTCTTTCTCTCTCTCCTTCTCTCGCTCTCTCGCTCACTCAATCGACCGGCAAAAAACCCAAAGGGCTCTCACCTCATCTCTCATTCAGTGCTCTCAGACTCTGAGGGCTGCTCTAGCATTTTTCATTTATTCCCTTTTTTCTCTCTTTCTCTTTCATTTTCTCTCCTTTTTTTCTCACCCACCTCATCTAAAATATCCCTGCTGCGGCAAACGATGCATTGGTGAAAAAGGACCCAAATTAGTTGTTTTATTTGCGTCCTTTTCTTTCCTCAAGGCGTTGACATTGGAAGCGTCTTTGTTCTTTTATTTGTATATTTATTTATTTATTTTCCTGTTCCATATATCGTGACTGTAAATTGCTGTGTTGCTACTGGGGAAATAGGTTAGTGTGTCTGTGAGGAGCCAGCAGAGGGGTGATCAAGCAGAGATTAGGAGGAAAGGAGGGATTGTGTATTTTGCAGAGAGGAGGAGAGGGATGCCCGGCTGTATCTCTCTATTGCTGTGACTGTGAATCCACGGCAACCCCATTGGGTACGGAGACGGGAGAGAGGGAAGTACCGGGGATGCCATCGCTAACCTTTGACCTCTATCGTTAACTCACTGCCACAAGCCAGGACGGACAGACCAGGGGAAAGGAAAGAAAAAGAGAAACAAGAGAAATCCTTTCATCTTTCCGTAGCGGGTTGTGCTGTGCGTCTGATGTGCGGTAGCTAGCACCATGGATATAAACCTGCAGTCCCACCGAGTTCACTCCCTCAGATCTACTGTACTGAGGCTGTGTCTGCTGGAGCCCAGGTCCAGGTCACTGCGCAGGAGTTTAAAGTCCAGGTAGGCTACTGGGTACCACTGGGTAGGTTACTGTGACACTGCGCTACACTGGGCTGGATAGGTTACCACTGGGGGAGACTCTAATACTGTAATGCAATGTGCAGTAGTGAGAAGCACAGCTAATGTGCAATAGTGACAGAACAGCGTAGCACAGTCGAGCCGGTATCTACTTGACTATTGGCTGCATCTCAAATGACATCATTCATAATCATATTCCCTGTGAAGTAGAGATTTTCTGCGTTTTATTCCCAGCTACCAATAGTCAAGCCCTGTGTCTATTAGAGAGCAGGGTCCTTGATGGGATTGCAAATAGATGTACAGATGTATAAATAGAAATGCAATGTACAGAATTCATGTTCCATACATTGTGTTTCTATGTGCCAGCTGTGAATGGTTGTCTTTGCAGAGTGGCTGGCGTAGAATGTTAATGTGTTAGCTGTGCAGTCAATGTCTAGGTCCTGATAGGGGGATGAGGAAGGAGGAGAGAAGAGAGGAGAGAAGAGAGGAGGAGGCATTGATGGCTTGTGAAGAAGCTTGCCAAGACTGCTGGGGTGATGACAGTGGTGCTGTTGTGTTGTGTTTGTCTCTGAGAGCCACAGCCATGTGTGTGTGTGTGTGTGTGTGTGTGTGTGTTGTGGCTTTAGCTTGTTTGTTGCAGAGACCAGGGCTCTTTGTTCTTTCCGCCTGCCCTCTCCTTTCTCTTTCTATCTTCCTTCTCTCCTCCTCTCCTAGAACGCTTGGAGCATCCCTTCCCTGACATTGTCGTTGTGGTTGCAGAATGCTCTGAGACACACGCTCAATATTTTGTGCAGTGTCTTTTGTCTTCGCACTATCTTTATCATGTTTATGTCTGGCTGTTGCATCTACCCAAACGTTCCTCCTCTTTATCAATGTAATCAGTCATTTATCATTGTGTCATCCATCCATGGTTTCAGATTTCACCCAGTAGTAATCTGGTGTGTGATCACTGGTCAGATTTCTCTCTCTAACTGATGATTAGATCAGCTTTAACAGACTCACTGAGTTTTCCTCTGGTAAGCAGCTTTTAATACAGCCAGGCCAGGAGGGTATGTAGCTACTAGGGATGTGACAAATGGACAATTTTTCTTAATGTTTAAACGGACATTTTATTTGATCGGTTTTCCATTAAAATTATAAGGAAAAATATATAACATTCCACGTCAATTCACAATGCAGAACAATGCTCCTATTACGTATGTATGACCGCTAGGGCCAGGCAATTAATTTATATCTACCGCAACTCTTTACAGACATAGAACGCAACTACAGTAGACAATAAAAGAAAGTGCAGCGTCAGAAGCCTCTGTACCCTTTCAGACAGTAGAATTCTGCTCCGGTATAGAATGTTGTATTGTTTCCCTGACAATAATAAACGTCTGATTGATGTGCTGCTGTGTTGTTTATGCAGTTTTTTTATGGTAGGGTAACTAGATGCGCTTTCTTTCTACTAAATGTCTAGGTAAGTCGCGATATTAAACATACTTTTTTTTTTGGAAAGAGTGGTCTGCGCGCAGGCAGCTGGCAGTCTAGGATGGACAGTTCTGGTCTCCTAGTGATGGAAGTTAGTCCCGCTTCAGAAAATACATTACTTTACAGATGTCACGATCGTCTAAGGAGGAGGACCAATGCGCAGCGTTGAATGCGAACATTTTTATTATTAGAATGATCACACGATCAAAACAACAAAACGAAAACGTGACGTCCCTGGTTAAATAAACAAACCAACACGGAACAAGAAACCACAAAGAATGAATGCCTAACGGCTACCTAAGTATGACTCCCAATCAGAGACAACGAGCTACAGCCGTCTCTGATTGGGAGCCACCCTGGCCAACATAGAAATGCAAAACATAGAAACTAACACCCTGGCTCAACATACGAGAGTCCCCCGAGCCAGGGTGTGACAACAGACAAGTAAAATGCCATTCATGTCTCCAGAGAACGTTTCTTGTCGGCGTTTAAAACGTCGTAGTGTAGTCTACCCTAACAGACAAACAAACATGCTACAGCCGAGTCGCTTTCAAGGGGCCACATACCATTATATCTGAAAAGGGTAATCGATTCAGGCGAAACCGGTAGCCTACTGTAATGTCATATTATGAGACAAAAACACCCCCACCCTCTCAGTAACGAAGAGTAGCCTACCCCGTGCTCGCAAGACCGGTCCCATGAATAGCCAATCTAGGATATTCTACACACAACAGACTGAAGACTGAACACACACTTGTGTCATTAGCAAAGAGAAAGAGCAGACGGGCCAGTGCGAGCAGGCCATATGTCTTGGTAATCTGCATCTTGCAATGTCGTAATTGTCTTGCAAATTCACCAAAGTAGCCTAAAGTTAGCCTCTTCCTCGCTGGTTTTATTTAAACTTTCCCCATATAGTCTAGTTAGGCTATAACATGGAAAATAATGTTTTATGATAACTGCACTGTGATGTTAATTATGTGGGGGAAAAAACATAGTTTTTCAGTTAGGGGTTTTTCTTAATGCTAAGGATCCCAAGTTCGTTTAAACATTCACACCCCTAGTAGCTACAGTAAATTACAGCCAAGGCAGGAGGGCTATGTAGCTATTGTAAGTTACAGCCAAGGCAGGAGGGCTATGTAGCTATAGTAAGTTACAGCCAAGGCAGGAGGGCTATGTAGCTATAGTAAGTTACAGCCAAGGCAGGAGGGCTATGTAGCTATAGTAAGTTACAGTCAAGGCAGGAGGGCTATGTAGCTTTGGTAAGTTACAGCCAAGACAGGGAGGGCTGTAGTTATACTAAATGTTACAGCCAAGGCAGGAGGGCTATGTAGCTATAGTAAGTTACAGCCAAGGCAGGAGGGCTATGTAGCTATGGTAAGTTACAGCCAAGACAGGAGGGCTATGTAGCTAGGGTAAGTTACAGCCAAGACAGGAGGGCTATGTAGCTATAGTAAGTTACAGCCAAGGCAGGAGGGCTATGTAGCTATAGTAAGTTACAGCCAAGGCAGGAGGGCTATGTAGCTATAGTAAGTTACAGCCAAGACAGGAGGGCTATGTAGTTATACTAAGTTACAGCCAAGGCAGGAGGGCTATGTAGCTATAGTAAGTTACAGTCAAGGCAGGAGTGCTATGTAGCTATGGTAAGTTACAGCCAATACAGGAGGGCTATGTAGCTATGGTAAGTTACAGCCAAGGCACGAGGGCTATGTAGCTATGGTAAGTTACAGCCAATGCATGAGTGCTATGTAGCTATGGTAAGTTACAGCCAAGACAGGAGGGCTATGTAGCTAGGGTAAGTGTTACGAACCCCGTGGCTCTAAACATCTAGGTGGATGGACATGAGACCCGTAACATAAATTCATGTAAATTATAAGTGTGGCATGGAATAGTGAGAAACAAATAAGACACAACTACCATGAACTACCGTCAAACACAAAGTGTGTTTATTACTAAACACACGGTAAGGTTTGGGAAAAAGGGGCTGAGCAGGACCCAAGAAATGAAATAATAATGTAAAACCCCCTAAACTGATCTAGCCTGCCTGAAGAACCGCTTCAGGCTACTGCTAGTCATACAAAAATACAGTGGGTGGTCCGCTCAGGTCTAACTGGTGTTTATAGACAGATTTCTTCCCTACGGGTAATGTACGCCCCAAGGGCAACTAGCTTAAACCCCCCTTTTCCCAAACAACACACAAAACTACTAAACAGGTACTCAGCAATTAAATAAGTACACAGGATACAACAGTATCCACACTCAGGTAAAAAATATTTTCTAATAATGTTACCAATAGGGTAACCAACAACTTAGTGCGTACACAACACACAGGACACCACCGTGTCCATACTCACATATGGCAAAAGTCTCTCTCTCTTGCAACAAACACAAGTCTGGTTTTATACAATGGGCTGTGTGATTCAACAAAGCGAGTAACAGGTGGTGCTATTCACAGGAATGTTACCACTGATTGGTCCAATCAGCAGACACCTCAACGACCACCAATCAGGAACATACAGGACACCTGTGATTAGGGCAGAAAGAGTAGAAACACACAAAAACACAGGATACCTGTATCCGTAACACTCCCCACCCTTAAAAGAGCAAACCACAATGGTTTGCGACACGTACCATCACAACACCCAAATTTCAATAATCATCCTGTCGGGATAACAAAAAAACCTAGATCATTACACAGCCGAGACAAAGCATCTGCCAACACATTATCTAACCCCTTTTTGTGGCGGATCTCCAAATTATAATTTTGCACGACAAGTGCCCAACGCATAAGGCGTTGGTTCTGGTTGTACATCCGGTGGAGAAACACTAAGGTTATGGTCAGTATACACTATTACTGGTAATGCACTGGAACCAACATAAACTTCAAAGTACTCGCAGAGCTAACAACAAAGCTAGAGCTTTGTTCAATGGTGGAATAGTTTGTCTGACATTTGTTAAATTTCCGTGAAAAAAATAACAGACAGGATGGTCCACTCCACTCTGGTCTTGCTGCAGTAGAACAGCACCAGCAACTCTGGCACTTGCATCTACCTCCAGTTTAAACGGCCGCTCCAAAAAATCTGGAGCAGCAAGAACAGGAGTACTACACAAGAGTGCTTTAGCAGTGTTGAAAGCAGTACAACAATCTTCAGACCATACAAATTTTCTCGCCGGACTGAGCAAATCCGTTAATCCGTTAGAGAAGCGGTTTGCTACAGACGTTCACACACTCCCTTAGAGTGTTAACATGATCAGACCACTCAGTTGAATAAATTACCAGATCATCAAGGTAAGCACTACAATTAGGAACTCCAGCCAATACTGTGTTAACCAGGCGTTGAAAGTGGCTGGTGCGTTCCGCATCCCAAATGCCATGACAGCATATTGTAGGGAAGTGATCTGGGGTCACAAAAAGCAGAGATGTCGGAGGCACGTGGGGTTAACGGCACCTTGCCAGTAACCTTTTAGAAGATCTAGTTTGGTTACAAAGTAGCAGCACCAACAGTATCAATACAGTCATCCAGTCTGGGTAACGAGACGAGTCGGGCACTGTGACAGCATTGACTTTCCGGATAGTCCGTACATAATCTGGATGTCCCATCAGGTTTAGGAACCAGAATGCACGGAGAACTCCAAGGACTTGAACTGCGTATAAGGCCAGGTTATTCAGCAAATAACCGACCTCACCCCTCATTATCTTTCTTAGCGACGTTGACACGATAAGGATGTTGCTTGATAGGTGCAGCGTTCAACATTAATGTCATGTTCTAACACATTTGTACATGTAGGAACATCATTAAAAAGACATGGAAAGCTTTGTGTAACAGTCTACAATATCATCGATTGTCTGTCCGTTAAATGAATCAGGCTTGACGGGAGAGACAGCAGCATCTCTGAATTGGGCAATCTAGCACACAGTGCTGCTGAGTATTCGCGCAACTCCAAAACCATCTCCGTCCACATCATTAACATGACCTCCCGCTACAAAGCCGTAGCAGCAACAGGAGACAGCCGACTCGGCCAGTTTCTCTGGACTGTCTCCACCTGAGTGACGGTCTGTTGTGGTATGTCTTCAACATGTTAACGTAGGCACACACGAGATTGGCGTTTTCTATCAGGAGTCTGTATCACATAGTCAGTTTCAGTTAGTTTCTTTTGACATAGAGGCCCAGAGAAACGTGCTGACAATTCGACGCCTGGCACAGGCAACAACACAAGAACTCGGTCACCTGGCTGCAGTGAACGAGAACAGCCTGTGTGTCATAGTGTGCGTTTCATCCGTTTCTGCTTGAGGGGAAGACAGCGCTTCCTTTGCTAGAGCACAGGCAGCATGTAGGCGCTCGACGAAAGCGATTAACGTACTTAACATTTCTTTCTTTACACACAACTCTTGTGACAAAAACTGATCCTTGAGGACTTTCATAGGTCCTCTCATGGTGTGTCCAAACACCAGTTCCAGCTGGGCTGAACCCTAAGAGGATTCCTGTACTGTCTCACGGACAGCAAACAATACTAGAGGAACTCCCTCATCCCAATCTTTCTCAGATTCCAAGAATATTTACGGAGCATAGACTTCAGGTCATGATGCCAACGCGTTGCCGCGCACCCTGAGACTCTGGGTGATATGCGCTGACACACGGTGTAACTGACAAGGATTTTACCAACACTTGTTTGAAAAAGTTTAGAAAGGAAATTCGTACCCTGATCAGTTTGTATCACCTTAGGTAATCCAAAAAGTTGAGAAGAATTTGATCAACGCTTTACTCACCACCGAGCAGTAATCCCTTCGCAGAGGAATGGCCTCTGGGTACCTGGTGGCCACACACATAATTGTCAACATAAACTGGTTACCGATTTTGTTTTTGGTAATGGTCCGACACAATCAACCATCACATGTTCGAATGGTTCACCTATGGTCGGTATGGGACAAAGAGGCTGGGAAATAACCTGGTTCGGTTTCCCAACTACTTGACAGGTGTGGCAAGTCCGACAAGAACTGAGCCACATCTTGTTTCCAAGCCAGGCCAAAGAAATGTCGCAAAAACTCGATCATAAGTCTTGGATTGACTCCCAGATGTCCGGACCACTGGTGATCATGAGCGAGGGATAAAACATTTTGGCCGAAAGGCTGTAGGAATCACTATTTGTCGTAAACAGCATTCCAATCTCCGTAGCGTCAACAGGATGTCCATTTACGTCATGAGGAGATTACTCATCAAATGAGAAGTATGCCATGTTTTCTTCTTTAGCTCCTCCTCTAGAGACAACACTAGAAAAAACATTTAGCCAGGCTAATGTCAACCTGTTGGTTAGCGATCAGCTGCTCACGAGTAACTGGTAACTGTACCTTACTTCAGAACAAGTTCCACATCCTTCTTCCTTTCTCTGGGCTGTTGGTCAGACTGCATCAGCTTACCAGAGGTAGCACCCGAACTATCCTCTGGGTCACACTCTCTGAATAGAATCGTGTTCTGACAAATCTACCACTTCACCCACTTGTCGTGCTTGAGCACGTGTGATAGCACAAGCGGGGAACACATCTGGATAACCCTGTGCCAGCTCCTCGGAGAGAGACTGGTCACTTTTTATCCAATACCTCCAATATGGGTATTACCTTTCCTCCGAAATATCGTTGCCCATTATAAAGGTCACCCCTTTTACTGGCAACATCGGACGTACGCCAACTCTGAACAATCCACTGACTAACTCAGAGTGTACGTTCACAAAGTGCAATGGCACTGGGACGAAACCCATTTCAATTCCTTGTACTAACACACTGGAACCACAATATGTATTATTAGACAAGGGCAACACATCAGCTAGTATGAACGCAAACTCGCAAATGCACCAGTATCTCTGAGGATTCTAACTGGACGCGAGACGCTTCATCATCTGATATAGAAAAACAAACCCCTCAAAAATGAACGGTTCATAACTGTGATCTGGGACAGGACTTTCAAAACCACATTCATTATGAGGCTTCTGCCTGTGATTCACCTTACAACCGTATGAATCAGCCCAACACCCGTTAGCGGCCTGGGCGTGCTGAGGCATCCCCGGTTTGCGTTTTAGCAGAAAGCAATCATTAACTATATGTCCCACCTTATGACAATAGAAACAGTGACGCACATCTTTTGGGCGTGCTGGATGTACTGCTGGTCGACTAGGACTAGAAGTTAGCAACTCGCAGCCCTGCTCATCCGTGCGGAAAACACGCTCTTAAGGTCAACACAAACTCGTCCAATACAGACGCTTCCGACAGTGAGGATACTTTCTGTTCGTTCAGATAAACCAACAATGCCCGGGTAAACAATTTTTTAAACTCTTCTAACAAGATTAACTCCCGTGAGAGAGTTAAAATCAGTTACCTTACTAGCACTGTGCCATTTGTCAAACAGATTTCCTCTGTCTCTAGCAAACTCCACATAAGTCTGAGTAGGAGAGACTTTTTATGAGACTCCTAAATCTCTGTCGATAGTCGCTGAAACAAAGCTCATAAGACACGAAGAACAGTAAGCTTGACCATCTCATAATTACAAACTGTCTTCAAGAGGTAGCGCTGCACAGAACCTCTTGGGCTTTACCTGTTAGCTTACACTGAAGTAATAGGCACCATACCTCGTCGAGCCGACCAATGCTACCGTTTATACGTTCAAAAACACTGAAATAGGAATCAACCTCTGACTCCCTGAACACAGGTACCAAGGTGATCTGCCTACTAATATCAAACGTAGCAGATGACACAGCTGGTGAGGATGGCTCACTAGCAGGCATAGTATTACAGAGACCAACGCTCGCTGTTTCTGGCCTCTAGTTCCATTTACGACATCGCCAGTTCTTGATCAAGCCCCACGCGTCTCCAGTTCTTGATCAAGCCTACGCGTCTACAGGTTCTTGATCAAGCCTACTGGCGTCTCCAGTTCCATCTTACGCGTCTCCTGTTCATCTTACGCGTCTCCTGTTCTGCCTTACGCGTCTCCTGTTCTGTCCTCTAGCTCCATTTTACGACATCTCCAGCTTGTCTTTTGCCATTGTGCCGCTTCTTCCGCCTCCATTTGGAGCCGCGTCGAGCGGACATCGATCCTGGCATCACTGTCAGTCAGTAGGGGAGAGTGGTCATAACGGGGCAATGTGGCTGGAGCCTTAGCCTCGGTCCCCTCAGACACTGATGGGCTTACAGAAACATCAACCACATCCCCTACAGGAGCAGCAGACTCAGGCGGCGGTAACTCAAGCACTTTCCGTTCGTTTAACAATATCGCTAAGCACTACTTTCCCCTAACTTCTGCTTTCACTATACCCCTCGGTATGGGTACAGAAAAGTGGTCAGCCAAAGCCTGTAGATCCACTCTCACGACAATTCTCAAAAATCTCCCACGTAGGGTTTTCCAAAAATGCTTCCAAATCAAAAGTAGCCATCCTACTAACTACACGAGCCGTCGACTACTGAACACACACAAAAAAAAAACAGGTAGTTACAGCTGCTAAGCTCAACACTGAACCAGACACTTACTAATTTGCACGAGTAGCATGGGATAGATCCCAGACGAGCCCCCACTTCTGTTACGAACCCCGTGGCTCTAAACATCTAGGGTGGATGGACATGAGACCCGTAACATAAAATTCATGTAAATTATAAGTGTGGCATGGAATAGTGAGAACAAATAAGACACAACTACCATGAACTACCGTCAAACACAAAGTGTTTATTACTAAACACACGGTAAAGGTTTGGGAAAAAGGGGCTGAGCAGGACCCAAGAAATGAAACAATAATGTAAAAACCCCTAAACTGATCTAGCCTGCCTGAAGAACCGCTAGGCTACTGCTAGTCATACAAAAATACAGTGGGTGGTCCGCTGCAGGTCTAACTGGTGTTTATAGACAGATTTCTTCCCTACGGTAATGTACGCCCAAGGGCAACTAGCTTAAACCCCTTTTCCCCCAAACAACACACAAAACTACTAAACCAGGGTACTCAGCAATTAAATAAGTACACAGGATACAACAGTATCCACACTCAGGTAAAGAAATATTTTCTAATAATGTTACCAATAGGGTAACCAACAACTTAAAGTGCGATTACGCAACACAGGACACCACCGTGTCCATGCTCACATATGGCAAAAAGTCTCTCTCTCTTGCAACAAACACAAGTCTGGTTTTATACAATGGGCTGTGTGATTCAACAAACGAGTAACAGGTGGTGCTATTCACAGGAATGTTCACTGATTGGTCCAATCAGCAGACACCTCAACGACCACCAATCAGGAACCATACAGGACACCTGTGATTAGGGCAGAAAGAGAGTAGAAACACACAAAAACACAGGATACCTGTATCCGTAACAGTAAGTTACAGCCAAGACAGGTGGGCTATCGTAGCTATGGTGTTACACAAGGCAGGAGGGCTATGTAGCTATGGTAAGTTACAGCCAAGACAGGAGGGCTATGTAGCTATGGTAAGTTACAGCCAAGACAGGAGGGCTATGTAGCTATAGGTAAGTTACAGCCAAGACAGGAGGGCTATGTAGCTATGGTAAGTTACAGCCAAGACAGGAGGGCTAGTAGGCTATAGTAAGTTACAGTCAAGGCAGGGAGGGCCTTGTAGCTATAGTGAAGTTATAGTCAAGGCAGGGAGGGCTATGTAGCTATAGTAAGTTACAGCCAAGGCAGGAGGGCTATGTAGCTATGGTAAGTTACAGTCAAGGCATGAGGAGGCATGTAGCTGATGGTAAGTTACAGCCAAGACAGGAGGGCTAGTGTAGCTATAGTAAGTATAGTCAAGGCAGGAGGGCTATGTAGCTATAGTAAGTTACAGTCAAGGCAGGAGGGCTAGGTGTAGCTATAGTAAGTTACAGCCAAGGCAGGAGGGCTATGTAGCTATAGTAAGTTACAGCAAGGCAGGAGGGCTATGTAGCTATAGTAAGTTACAGTCAAGTGGCGGCAGGAGGGCTTGTGGCTATAGTAAGTTATAGTCAAGGCAGGAGGGCTATGTAGCTATGTAAGTTACAGTCAAGGCAGGAGGGCTATGTGGAGCTATGGTAAGTTACAGTCAAGGCATGAGGGCTATGTAGCTATGGTGAGGTTACAGTCAAGGCAGTGAGGGCTATGTAGCTATAGTGAAAGTTACAGCCAAGGCAGGGAGGTCTATGTAGCTATAGTAAGTTACAGTCACAGGCATGAGGCTATGTAGCTATGGTAAGTTACAGCCAAGACAGGGGAGGGCTAATGTAGCTATAGTGTTATAGTCAAGGCAGGAGGGCTATGTAGCTATGGTGTTACAGTCGAAGACAGGAGGGCTGTGTAGCTATGGTAAGTTACAGCCAAGGCGATGAGTGCTATGTAGCTATGGCGATGTTACAGCCAATACAGGAGGGCTATGTAGCTAGGGTAAGTTACAGCCAAGGCACGAGGGCTATGTAGCTATAGTAAGTTACAGCCAAGACAGGAGGGCTATGTAGCTATACTAAGTTAAGGTGCTAAGGCAGGAGGGCTATGTAGAAGCTATAGTAAGTTACAGCCAAGGCAGGAAGTCTATGTAGCTATGGTAAATTACAGTGAGGGCTACAGTAGGTTACAGATACAGGGATTAGAGCAATGGTTGCAGTGAGAATTACAGAGAACCACCACCACTAATTTCCCACTGTAAGTACTAGCATTCCTTACAATGCCAGCCTCTAATACATAAACCCTGGTGCGGTACAATTGTGAGAACCAGCACCTTTAAGCACTTGGCTAGAAGGCTAGAGGGACTTTAGTACATCTACAGGTAATCCAGACACAGTACAGTCTCTTATTACAGTAAAATGCACGAAGGAAAAGCCAGCAACGATGTGGTTTTCCTCCGACTGCTGTCCAACATGGGTCTCTCTATGTTCAGAGGGAGAATAGTTTCACTCCTGTTTGATTTGGACGAAGCCCTGGCAGTCAATCACTGCTTCAGTCAGGATACTGTTACCACAGTGAGAGGAAGAATGAGGGAGAGAGAAAGAGAGAGACAAATAGGAGAGAAGCGGAGAAGGCTAGAGAGCAAACAGAGAGAAACTTTTCAGAGACAGAGGGATAAGGAGAGAAGGAAGAGAGAAAGCGAGTCCGTCTCACACACATTCCCAATTGTCTGTGTGGTGTTTGCAGCTTGCTGGCTAGCATATCCTCTCATCTCTTAACACATTGGAAAAACACGCCGAAATCACCCATCACGCTGTGAAAAGATTAAAGAGGCTTTTAAAGTCTGCTTTATTGTCACAAAATCATTTCAGCCCCTTTTAGCAATATTCATGTTTCATAAATCTGGTCTTTATGCAAGACCGTCACTAACTTCGAACCACTACTGTTCATGTGTATGAGGCTGGAGGTAAATGAATGGAAATGAACCAGTCTGTTGTATTTTCATTCATTATTTACTGATGCATACTGTAGGCTCATTGGGATTTCCTTGCACGTGTGTGTGTGTGTGTGTGCATGGTGTGTATCCCTCCTCTACTCTCTGGGATTCTGTGTGTGTGTGTGTGTGTGTTAGAGTAGATCAGGGTATCAGCTGACTCAACTAAGCAGGAAATGGACACAGCTTTATACAGCTGGATCAATACCGCAGGTTATTAGCACAAAGGAGAGAGAGAGAGAGATGGAATGAGAGAGAATTAGAGATAGAGGCAAAGGGACAGATAGCAAATAGGAAAGAGGAAATCTGAGAGGAATTAAAAATAGGGATATGGATGCTGGACAAACTGCAGGGAAATCAGAGGGGGTGAGAGAGGGAATGGGAGAGAGAGAGAGAGAGGAGAGAGAGAGGGGGCGGGGGGGGAGATGAGAGTGGGGATGGAGGCAAAATAAGAAGCCAGAGGGAGAGTGGGGGATGGTGGGAGAAAAGCAGGGGTAAGCAAAAGAGAGGATGGAGGAAAGGAGGAGAAACATAAATACAAAGTGAACAGGGAGTGATGGTTGGAGAGAGAGAGAGAGAGAGAGAGAGAGAGAGAGAGAGAGCGAGAGCGAGAGAGCGAGAGACAGATAGATGTGGTGTAATAGAGAGATGATGGTTTAAAAGATGGTCAAGGAGTAGAGTAGAACACGCCTTAGAAAAGCCTTTGTGAAGGATTCTGAGGGTTTTGCGCCTGCCTGGCTTCCATGGTGACAGAGGCTGGGCACCGGCAGAATAATGCCAGGTAAACCATGATAACCAGCCTCGGCCAACACCACAGGGAGCACACACACACACAGCTGAGAGAGCAAATCAACCTTTTCCGATGTGTGTGTGCCTCCGTGTGTGTGTGTGTGTCTGCTCCACAGGCGCTCCACAGACCAGGAGAGAGAAGTGAGGAGGATGCTCTTTCTCATCAGACCCATTCATCCTTCTGCTAAAACCTGAGGGTTGGGGCCTCTTTCCATCTCCCTATTTGTTTTTTGAATATATCTCTCTCTCTCTCTCTCTCTCTCTCTCTCCCTTTCTCTTTCAATTCAATTCAATAGACTTTATTGACATGGCAAAGTAAAAATTACTTACATTGTCAAAGTATAGATATAACAAAATGGTGGGACCAACAGCAATAATAATAGAAGTAGTGGAAATGGGATTACCATTAACAGCAACTACAACAATATTAATGAGAATAACAATACATTAAAGCAACAGTAGTTGACCAATCAACATGACTGAGAAGACACATTACATGCTATGAAGCCAAAACAAAACAGGAAATATTAGTGACATTACATTACACTTTTCACTGGCGTCCCTCAGGTTGTGGCAGGAGGAACACATATTTGGCTGCCAAAATTGCACATTTTGGCTAATATGCGATATTGGAATTTTTCTTCCTCTTTTATAGTTTAAAATTCTTTGTACTGAATGATAATTTTGGGAAAGAAAGATTCTCTTAGGTCTGAGTATTTTCCAGTGTAGTAGGAAATGCAAGCTCTGTCTCTACCTCTCCCCGGGAGGCAGAGTGAGCACAGCCTGTCCTCTCTGGGCAGCCAGGTTTTGCCAGCTTGAGACGACCGGTCTCTATAGCCAGACTGTGCTCACTGAGTCTGTACCTAGTCATTGTTTTCCTCAGTTTTCATCAGTCACAGTGGTCAGATAGTCTGCCACCATGGACTGTCTGTTTAGGCAAATAGCATTGAAGTTTACGTTGATTTTTTGTGGTGTCTTTCCAATAGGTGATATATTTTTCTTTTGCTTTGTGATGATTTGGTTGGGGCCAGATTTCCCGAGTGCTGTCCTGAGGCTCTATAAGGTTGGTTTTGGTTAGTGAATGTCACACCCTGGCTCTGGGGGACGCTTTTGTATGTTGAGCCAGGGTGTGGAGTTTGTCTTTGTTTGTTCTAGTTTTGTATTCTATGTTGGCCAGGGTGGCTCCCAATCGGAGACGGCTGTAGCTCGTTGTCTCTGAGTTGGGAGCCATACTTCGGTAGCCGTTTGGCATTGTTTTATGTGGGATCTTGTTCCAGTATAGGTTTGTGTGTTAGAACCGAGGACGCCACGTTGATCGTTTGTTGTTTTTGTTCGTGTGTTCATTCAAATAAAAAGAAGTATGTTTGCAAATAACACTCCGTGCGGCTGGATCCGGCCCGGGCATGATCCCCACTCCCTCTCTAACCCCCAAAGTACCCCCTGGTCCGGTCTCGCTCTGCTGGCCAGAGCTGGACTGAACACTGGTGGAGCGGATTGCTCTAGCCCGCCGCGTGGAGCAGCTGACCGATGCCGAACCAGGCACCGTGGAACAGGCACGGCTGTGCCGACTGGACGACGCACACCACCATCATTCTCTTAACCAAGATTATGTTGAATGATTGTATTTTTTGGCTACCTAATTGCTTTTTGGTAGATTTCTGTACGTTTGCACTCCATCTATAGGTCTGTTTAGTAACCATGTAATTTATTGGGCTGTGATGCTTCATGGTTGGGTTCTGCTCTTCTCAGATACACTGTGATTTTACTGTGGTCAGAGAGAAGTGTTAGTTGGGCTGACTGTGAAGGCTCTGAGAGACTCTGGGTTGAGGTCTGTGATGAAGTAGTCTACAGTACTGCTGCCAAGGGATGAGCTGTAGGTGTAACCTACCAAAAGAGTCCCCCTCTTAGCCTACCATTGACTATGTACAGACCCAGTGTTCGACAGAGCTTCAGGAGCTGTACTCCATTTTTGTTTTTCACTTTGTCATAGTTGTTTCGGGGTATGTGGGGAGGGAAAGGTTGTTAGCTTCCCGGTAGTGTGTTTGTCCCCATGACTGTTAATAGTGTCAAGTTCTTCTGCTGTTCTAGCATTCAGGTCTCCACAGACACAGCACATTGCCTTGGGCCTGAAAGTGACTAATCTCCCCCTCTAGAATGGAGTGAAACTCTCTTCATTGAAGTAGGGTGACTCTGAGGGGGAATGTATGTGGCACAGAGGAAGACGTTATCTGTTAAGATAGTCTCCTTGTTGATTTTGTAGCTAGATAAAGAATTCTCCTGTTTTGATCGTTCCGATTGAATTAGTTAGTTCAGATTTATACCATCATTAGCATTCCCCCTGAGTCTCGCCCTGTGTGATTCCTTTCCCAATTTGGTGGATGGTAACGATTATCTCCCTATAACCTAGTGGACAGCCAGTGGAAACATCACCTCTGCACCTATGTTTCCTGTAGTACTACAATGGTGCTTGCCTATGGACGCTGTGAGGGGAACGGCACCTCCGTACCTTCAGGCTCTGATCCAGTCCCTACACCCAAACGAGGGCATTGCGTTCATCCACCTCTGGCCTGCTGGCTCCCCTTCCTCTGCGGAAGCACAGTTCCCGGGCCAGCCCAGTCAAAACTGTTCGCTGCGCTCTGGCACCCCAATGGTGGAACAAGCTCCTCACGACGCCAGGACAGCGGAGTCACTCACCACCTTCCGGAGACATTTGAAACCCCACCTCTTTAAGGAATACCTGGGGATAGGATAGTAATCCTTCTACCCCCTCCCTTACCCAACCCCTCCTTCCTCCTCCTTGTAC
>NW_025537363.1:0-7500 GCF_020615455.1 Coregonus clupeaformis
TTATAGACAGATAGGGGGGTAGAGAGAGAGAATGAATCTGTAATCTGTATACTGTGGGGTTGGCATAGCAACTGCCTTTCCAACCATTATTCCTCTATCTGTTGTATTATTCACTCCCTCTATCACATCATTTTCACACCATATCTGACATATGCTTCAGAAGTGTGGCTTAACCTTTCCAATACAAAGCACCCAAATCACTTTTTCGCAAGGTTTCTACACCAATTTCTCCATCTTTCTTGCAGATCCCTAACCTTTATGGAGGGCATCGGTATCCCCCTCCCTCTTTCTGTCTTTCCCAATTTCTCTCTTGATCACTCACCTCTCCCCACCTCTCTCTGGGCCTGCCCTCTCCCTCTGGGCCTGCCCTCTCCCTCTGTCCACTGATTGTCTCCGCCCTAGTTTGTCCTCTCTCTCTCTCTCTCTCTCTCTCTCTCTCTCTCTCTCTCTCTCTCTCTCTCTCTCTCGCTCTCTCTCTCTCTCTCTCTCTCTCTCTCTCTCTCTCTCTCTCTCTCTCTCTCTCTCTCTCTCTCTCTCAATTCAATTCAATGTCAATGTAAGGGCTTTATTGGCATGGAAAACGTATGTTAACATTGCCAAAGCAAGTGAAGTAGATAGTAAACAAAAGTGAAATAAACAATAAATATTAACAGTAAACATTACACTCAGAAGTTCCAAAAGAATAAAGACATTTCAAATGTCATATTATGTATATATACAGTGTTGTAACAATGTGCAAATGGTTAAAGTACAAATGGGTAAAGTCGGATGGACAGCGGCGTCCCTTGATGCGTCACTGTCCTCTTCCTGGGATGTCTCTCTCTCCCTGTGACCCTCAACCTTTCCCCGAGGCTTTTATTTTGGTCGCTGGACCCGCCACTCTCCCCAGAGCATCCTCGCTCCACGCTCCTGTATAGCCCTCCTCTTCTCCCCCCTCTCTCTCTCTCTCTCTCTCTCTCTCTCTCTCTCTCTCTCTCTCTCTCTCTCTCTCTCTCTCTCTTTCTCTCCCAAGCTGTGAATTCAGTGACATCTCCTCGCTTTCTCCATACCTCTCTGCCCGTCACCGTTAATGTCCGGAAGTTTTGCCCTCATCTTCTCCATTACCATGACAGTCATGGCATGACTACGGTCGGTCGGCGACATCGGTTGGCGATGAGGCTCTGGCTGTGATACAGGGAAGGAGAGTTGACATATGGCAGGTGCCATAATAGTTTAGAAATCCGTTGGAATCGTACCCCAGACGACATGATGCGCTTTACTATCTGCAATATTCCTTAATCGCAAAGAAGATTATTAGGCTACAGGGAGAAAAGGTGCTGTCACATTTCATAATCTTCTCCTACACAACACAATTCCACGCGCGCGTTATCCCCTCATCCGGTTAGAGCGCATAGGCTTAATAGCCTATTAAGAAAAAGCACAATATGGAAAACGCATGAGAGTGTGTATAGCCCTACACTGTGCATAATCATAGGCTAATGGTTGAAAACAAGATAATTACTTAGATAATATGCTATGACATCAAAACTCCTAAGGCTGGTTGAGGTAGCCTTTGTGAAGGAAAGAGTAGGCTGTAACGCCATGGCTATACTATCCTATCAGCCTATAGGCATGGCTCAATCTAATAACATTTATTTAAGCGCTTATTTGTTTTGTGCCTATAAATGGGCCTGCAATCTGAAGATAGGCTATAGCCCTATCATAAGCATCATGCACTATAGGCTTATCATAAGCATCATGCACTATAGCCCTATCATAAGCATCATGCACTATAGCCCTATCATAAGCATCATGCACTATAGCCCTATCATAAGTATCATGCACTATAGCCCTATCATAAGCATCATGCACTATAGCCCTATCATAAGCATCATGCACTATAGCCCTATCATAAGTATCATGCACTATAGCCCTATCATAAGCATCATGCACTATAGCCCTATCATAAGCATCATGCACTATAGCCCTATCATAAGCATAATGCACTATAGCCCTATCATAAGCATCATGCACTATAGCCCTATCATAAGCATAATGCACTATAGCCCTATCATAAGCATCATGCACTATAGCCCTATCATAAGCATCATGCACTATAGCCCTATCATAAGCATCATGCACTATAGCCCTATCATAAGCATAATGCACTATAGCCCTATCATAAGCATCATGCACTATAGCCCTATCATAAGCATCATGCACTATAGCCCTATCATAAGCATCATGCACTATAGCCCTATCATAAGCATCATGCACTATAGCCCTATCATAAGCATCATGCACTATAGCCCTATCATAAGCATCATGCACTATAGGCCTATCATAAGCATCATGCACTATAGCTCTATCATAAGCATCATGCACTATAACACTATCATAAGCATAATGCACTATAGCCCTATCATAAGCATCATGCACAATAGCCCTATCATAAGCATCATGCACTATAGCCCTATCATAAGCATCATGCACTATAGCCCTATCATAAGCATCATGCACTATAGCCCTATCATAAGCATCATGCACTATAGCCCTATCATAAGCATCATGCACTATAGCCCTATTATTAGCATCATGCACTATAGCCCTATCATAAGCATCATGCACTATAGGCCTATGTAGGCTTAATATGACTCTTGATGTAGGCTATCAGCAGGGGTGTAAAATATTTAAGTAAAAATACTTTAAAGTAATATACCTACTTAAGTCGTTTTAGGGGGTATCTGTACTTTACTCTACTATTTATATTTTTTACTTTTACTTTACTACATTCCTGAAGAAAATAATGTACTTTTTACTCCATTCATTTTCCCTGACACCCAAAAGTACTTATTACATTTTGAATGGTTAGCAGGACAGGAAAATGGTCCAACTGATGCACTTATCAAGAGAACATCCCTGGTCATCCCTACTGCCTCTGATCTGGCTGACTCACTAAAATAAAATGCTTCATTTGTAAATTATGTCTGAGTGTTGGAGTGTGCTTCTGGCTATCGGTAAATAAAAAAAGAAAATTGTGCTGTCTGGTTTGCTTAATATAAAGAATTTGAAATGATATATACTTTTACTTTTGATACTTAAGTATATTTTAGCAATTGCATTTACTTTTGATACTACTTAAGTATATTTAAAACCAAATACTTTTAGACTTTTACTCAAGTAGTATTTTACTGGGTGACTTTCACTTTTACTTGTCATTTTCTATGAAGGTTTCTTTACTTTAACTCAAGTATGACAATTGGGTACTTTTTCCACCACTGGCTATCAGATAGGTGGGCTAACAGCCGCTCCTCGGTCAAACTCTGATAGGGAATAGGTCTATTATTACACGTCTCTTAAGTGTCCTGTGTCGCTCTGCAAACTCAGCACCTTCATTTCCCTGTCTTATATCGGACTGATCACGGACAATTTACCCCGCGAGAAGGTAGACTCCAGCTCCCCTAAGTGACCCCAGTCAGAGACCGCAGGAGACTTACCGGAGGCAGCCGGCGGCCTCATCCGCCCACTTAACAGAGGTGTGCCCCTCCATATCTCCCACTGTCTTGACTATTGAGCTCTCTTTGTTGTCTTTGTTTACTAGTGAACAATGAACTGTTGTTGAGCAATGACCCGTTTTTTCAGCATTCAATTAGGCCTATCTTAATCTTCTAACTGTTATAGGCCAATTTCTATTTTGCCCTGTTTATCAAAAGTGTTGGAAAAACTTGTCAATAATCAACTGACTGGCTTTCTAGATGTCTATAGGATTCTCTCTGGTATGCAATCTGGTTTCTGCTCAGGTTATGGATGTGTCACTGCAACCTTAAAGGTCCTAAACGATGTCATCATCATTGATTCTAAGCAATGTTTTGCTGCTACCCCAAGGCTCGATCCTAGGCCCCATGCTCTTCTTAATTTACATCAACAATATAGCTCAGGCAGTAGGAAGCTCTCTCATCCATTTATATGTAGATGATACGGTCTTATACTCAGCTGGCCCCTCCCCGGATTTTGTGTTAAACACTCTACAACAAAGCATTCTTAGTGTCCAACAAGCTTTCCCTGCCCTTAACCTTGTTCTGAACACCTCCAAAACAAAGGTCATATGGTTTGGCAAGAAGAATGCCCCTCTCCCCACCGATGTGATTACTACCTCTGAGGGTTTAGAGCTTGAGGTAGTCACCTCATACAAGTACTTGGGAGTATGGCTAGATGGTACACTGTCCTTCTCTCAGCACATATCAAAGCTGCAGGCTAAGGTTAAATCTAGACTTGGTTTCCTCTCTCGTAATCACTCCTCTTTCACCCCAGCTGCCAAACTAACCCTGATTCAGATGACCATCCTACCCATGCTAGATTACGGAGACGTAATTTATAGATTGGCAGGTAAGGGTGCTCTTGAGCGGCTAGATGTTCTTTACCATTCGGCCATCAGATTTGCCACCAATGCTCCTTATAGGACACATCACTGCACTCTATACTCCTCTGTAAACTGGTCGCAAGACCCACTGATTGAAGCTTATTTATAAAACCCTCTTAGGCCTCACTCCTCCCTATCTGAGATACCTACTGCAGCCCTCATCCTCCACATACAACACCCGTTCTGCCAGTCACATTCTGTTAAAGGTCCCCAAAGCACACACATCCATGGGTCGCTCCTCTTTTCAGTTCGCGGCAGCTAGCAACTGGAACACTGGACAGTTTTGTCTCCATCGCTTCATTCAAAGATTCAATCATGGACACTCTTACTGACACTTGTGGCTGCTTGGCGTGATGTATTGTCCTCTCTACCTTCTTGCTCTTTGTGCTGTTGTCTGTGCCCAATAACGTTTGTACCATGTTTTGTGCTGCTACCATGTTGTGCTACTGCCATGTTGTGTTGCTACCATGCTGTTGTCATGTTGTGTTGCTACCATGCTGTGTTGTCATGTGTTGCTGCAATGCTATGTGGTTGTCTTAGGTCTCTCTTTATGTAGTGTTGTGGTGTCTCTCTTGTCCTGATGTGTGTTTTGTCCTATATTTTATTTATTTATTTTTAATCCCAGCCCCTGTCCCCGCAGGAGGCCTTTTGCTTTTTGGTAGGCCATCATTGTAAAAAAGAATTTGATCTTAACTGACTTACCTAGTTAAAAAAAAAAGGTTAAATAAAAAATCAAATGGATTTGACAGCGTTTGTTGACATTAGCCTAAAGGTTGTGAGTATAACCGACATAGGCCTATTGGTTTTTAACCTGTAGCTGTCTAATTCTGCCCGACAAAATAAGACTTGTCTATTGTTTTTGTTTATTGTAAAAACAATACAATAAAATATGAGAAAACAAGACGTATTTTTGTTCAATAAAAAAAAGAACGTGTTCATCTATGCTCACGAGCTGCTGAATAATAAATACACATTTGTGTATAGGCTACTCCAAGAACGAATGAAGGCTGTAGGCTATAAGACACAGTTTCCCGGAGAACTGTGAGCAAATGTAACAGTTGCATTACATAAGCTAGTATAATATTAGCCTATATGATCATGATCCATAATAGTGTAATATCATTTCTATTCGCTTTTTTATTATAGGGATCAACGGTAAAATAACGTTTGGATGGCTTGATAAACATTTATTTGTAGTTTTTCTTGTCTTCATTATTACCCAGTGACTGTCCAATGAGAATAACAGGGAGGAGTGGAGGCGGAGAGCGAGAGCAAGCGAGAGAGAGTGAAGTTGAGAGAGACGGATTCGGAGAGACAGTGTGAGCGATAGAATGAGTGAGTGAGCTAAAGGAAGAGTTGCATAGTAAATCATATTTATCATTTATAGGCTACCTTTCTCCGTTTAGCATAGCATGTTTGCATGTAGATGTCGAGTAGTCTAGCGATTAAGTTGTTTTATATAGTGAGAATGCTGAAGGAGATTTTCATATCAACAGTAGGTTCATCATAATATAATCATGAAAGATTATTCAGTTCGTTCATTTTTAAGGACATTGGAAATAATCGATATGCGTGTCATCTATTCATTGATCCCTGGACTGACGGAAATAAAGACTGATTGATTTTTACAACGGTAAATTGAGAGAAGGAAGCATCCAGCACAGAAGGAAGGGAGGGAACCAGTGAATTATTTGGGAGAAATCAAGGCGCTCTGTCTCCTGTGAGGACCTGTCGCTGGTCTAGCACATAGAAGGGAAGCGAAAGATGATGGAATGGCCGTGACAACATGAAAAAGAAAAAGTGTGCGGATCTATTTTCATCCAGCCATTGATTCAACAAGACTGACCTGGGGGACAGAGACGGAGGGAGAGAAGGTAGGAGGAGGAAGAGAGAGAGAGAGAGAGAGAGAGAGAGAGAGAGAGAGAGAGAAAGAGAGAGAGGGGTTTTGAGGAGAGGAAGACAGAGAATGCATGGTGTTGGGTGTGAGATAATCTGTGAGATTTTTAGGAAGGTAGTTTAAGAATGAATAAATAAAAGTGAATTGAAAGATCCTTGCCATGTACATTTTACATTTACATTTTAGTCATTTAGCAGACGCTCTTATCCAGAGCGACTTACAGTTAGTGCATACATTATTTTATCGAACCCACAACCCTGGCGTTGCAAACACCATGCTCTACCAACTGAGCTACATCCCCTGTAAGCTATAGCATACATATAAACACATATTTGGCTGAAGCATGCATTCTAGGGAACCAGTATTCAACTGTGTGCTCAATAAAGCAAATACTTTGAAAATAATAATTAATGAAACAATAATGATCGGATTTGCCTTGTATACATCCAGATAATTTGCTATAGTCTATCCTATCTGAATGTAGCACAGATATGACAGAAATTGGTGGAAGGTGGGAGAAAGAGAGAGAGAGAGAGAGAGAGAGCGAGAGAGAGAAAGAGAGCGAGAGAGAGAGAGGAAGAGGGAGGGGGAGGGGCAGGGGGAGATGTGAGGATGACATGGAGAGTTGACTCAGTGCAGTAGGGAAGTCAAAATTCTCTCCTAAACTTCATCAATTCTCTATCAAACATTCTCATATCCCTCAGTACTCCCCTCCCTTACCTCTTCCATCCCTCTCTCTTCTTCTCCTTTACCCCCCCACACTACTAATTTCAACTTCTCATCCATCATGTGCTCCCTCTCTTCCACGCCTCCCTTCCTCCATCTCTCTCTTCCTTCCTCTCTCCATTGCACTCATAATTAAACCCCATCTCTCTTCTAATTCTCATTTTTCTTCTGTACTTCTCTTTCCATTTTTCTCTCTCCTATTCCTCCCTCTGTCTCTCCGTTAGGTAGAAGAGTGGCCTGTCGCCCTCCGGCCCCCACCATGGAGCCCCCTCCCTCTCTGAGCTTGACTCTCTTGGGAGGCAGTGAGGACGAGGACCCGCGGTTCCCCCTGCCACTGAGTGGAATCTCCCACTCCTCCATGACCGGCAACTACCCGGGATCAAACCACTCCAACCACAGGGGGGGATCCAGCCTGGACCGGCTGAATGGGTCCCCCACCACGCCTAACATGCCCCAGGCCTCCCTCCCCAAACTGCCT
>NW_025537363.1:12500-35881 GCF_020615455.1 Coregonus clupeaformis
GACATCAGGGATAAAATTGTAGACCTGCACAAGGCTGGGATGGGCTACAGGACAATAGGCAAGCAGCTTGGTGAGAAGGCAACAACTGTTGGCGCAATTATTAGAAAATGGAAGAAGTTCAAGATGACGGTCAATCACCCTCGGTCTGGGGCTCCATGCAAGATCTCACCTCGTGGGGCATCAATAATCATGAGGAAGGTGAGGGATCAGCCCAGAACTACACGGCAGGACCTGGTCAATGACCTGAAGAGAGCTGGGACCACAGTCTCAAAGAAAACCATTAGTAACACACTACGCCATCATGGATTATAATCCTGCAGCGCACGCAAGGTCCCCCTGCTCAAGCCAGCGCATGTCCAGGCCCGTCTGAAGTTTGCCAATGACCATCTGGATGATCCAGAGGAGGAATGGGAGAAGGTCATGTGGTCTGATGAGACAAAAATAGAGCTTTTTGGTCTAAACTCCACTCGCCGTGTTTGGAGGAAGAAGAAGGATGAGTACAACCCCAAGAACACCATCCCAACCGTGAAGCATGGAGGTGGAAACATAATTCTTTGGGGATGCTTTTCTGCAAAGGGGACAGGACGACTGCACCGTATTGAGGGGAGGATGGATGGGGCCATGTATCGCGAGATCTTGGCCAACAACCTCCTTCCCTCAGTAAGAGCATTGAAGATGGGTCGTGGCTGGGTCTTCCAGCATGACAACGACCCGAAACACACAGCCAGGGCAACTAAGGAGTGGCTCCGTAAGAAGCATCTCAAGGTCCTGGAGTGGCCTAGCCAGTCTCCAGACCTGAACCCAATAGAAAATGTTTGGAGGGAGCTGAAAGTCCGTATTGTCCAGCGACAGCCCCGAAACCTGAAGGATCTGGAGAAGGTCTGTATGGAGGAGTGGGCCAAAATCCCTGCTGCAGTGTGTGCAAACCTGGTCAAGACCTACAGGAAACGTATGATCTCTGTAATTGCAAACAAAGGTTTCTGTACCAAATATTAAGTTCTGCTTTTCTGATGTATCAAATACTTATGTCATGCAATAAAATGCTAATTAATTACTTAAAAATCATAAATGTGATTTTCTGGACTTTTTGTTTTAGATTCCGTCTCTCACAGTTGAAGTGTACCTATGATAAAAATTACAGACATCTACATGCTTTGTAAGTAGGAAAACCTGCAAAATCGGCAGTGTATCAAATACTTGTTCAAATACTTGTTCTCCCCACTGTATGAGGGAAAAAGTATTTGATCCCCTGCTGATTTTGTAAGTTTGCCCACTGACAAAGAAATGATCAGTCTATAATTTTAATGGTAGGTTTATTTGATGTCAGTGAGAGACAGAATAACAACAAAAAAATACAGAAAAACGCATGTCAAAAATGAATTGCATTTGCATTTTAATGAGGGAAATAAGTATTTGACCCCTCTGCAAAACATGACTTAGTACTTGGTGTCAAAACCCTTGTTGGCAATCACAGAGGTCAGACCTTTCTTGTAGTTGGCCACCAGGTTTGCACATATCTCAGGAGGGATTTTGTCCCACTCCTCTTTGCAGATCTTCTCCAAGTCATTAAGGTTTCGAGGCTGACGTTTGGCAACTCGAACCTTCAGCTCCCTCCACAGATTTTCTATGGGATTAACGTCTGGAGACTGGCTAGGC
Organism: Coregonus clupeaformis; assembly: GCF_020615455.1. NCBI lineage: Eukaryota > Metazoa > Chordata > Actinopteri > Salmoniformes > Salmonidae > Coregonus > Coregonus clupeaformis. The sequence continues at coordinate 14,157 of NW_025537363.1, forward strand.
CACTCCAGGACCTTAATGTGCTTCTTCTTGAGCCACTCCTTTGTTGCCTTGGACGTGTGTTTTGGGTCATTGTCATGCTGGAATACCCACGCACGACCCATTTTCAATGCCCTGGCTGAGGGAAGGAGGTTCTCACTCAAGATTTGACTGTACATTGTGCCGTCCATCGTCCCTTTGATGCGGTGAAGTTGTCCTGTCCCCTTAGCAGAAAAACACCCCCAAAGCCTAATGTTTCCACCTCCATGTTTGACAGTGGGGATGGTGTTCTTGGGGTCATAGGCAGCATTCCTCCTCCTCCAAACACGGCGAGTTGAGTTGATGCCAAAGAGCTCAATTTTGGTCTCATCTGACCACAACACTTTCACCCAGTTCTCCTCTGAATCATTCAGATGTTCATTGGCAAACTTCAGACGGGCATGTATATGTGCTTTCTTGAGCAGGGGGACCATGCGGGCACTGCAAGATTTCAGTCCTTCACGGCGTATTGTGTTACCAATTGTTTTCTTGGTGACTATGGTCCCAGCTGCCTTGAGATCATTGACAAGATCCTCCCGTGTCGTTCTGGGCTGATTCCTCACTGTTCTCATGACCATTGCTACTCCACGAGGTGAGATCTTGCATGGAGCTCTATGCCGAGGGAGATTGACAGTTATTTTGTGTTTCTTCCATTTGCGAATAATCGCACCAACTGTTGTCACCTTCTCACCAAACTGCTTGGCGATGGTCTTGTAGCTCATTCCAGCCTTGTGTAGGTCTACAATCTTGTCCCTGACATCCTTGGAGAGCTCTTTGGTCTTGGCCATGGTGGAGAGTTTGGAATCTGATTGATTGATTGCTCCCTTTAAGAGTGTGCTCCTAATCTCAGCTCGTTACCTGTATAAAAGACACCTGGGAGCCAGAAATCTTTCTGATTGAGAGGGGGTCAAATACTTATTTCCCTCATTAAAATGCAAATCAATTTATAACATTTTTGACATTTGTTTTTCTGGATTTTTTTGTTGTTATTCTGTCTCTCACTGTTCAAATAAACCTACCATTAAAATTATAGACTGATCATTTCCTTGTCAGTCGGCAAACATACAAAATCAGCAGGGGATCAAATACTTTTTTCCCTCACAATATATACAGTATACAGTTGAAGTTTACATACACCTTAGCCAAATACATTTAAACTCAGTTTTCCGCAATTCCTGACATTTAATCCTAGTAAAAATTCCCTGTCTTAGGTCAGTTAGGATCACCACTTTATTTTAAGAATGTGAAATGTCAGAATAATAGTAGAGAGAATGATTTACTTCAGCTTTTATTTATTTCATCACATTCCCAGTGGGTCAGAAGTTTACATACACTCAATTAATATTTGGTAGCATTGCCTTTAAATTGTTTTGCTTGGGTCAAACATTTCGGGTAGGCTTCCACAAGCTTCCCATAGTAAGTTGGGTGAATTTTGGCCCATTTCTCCTGACAGAGCTGGTGTAACTGAGTCAGGTTTGTAGGCCTCCTTGCTCGCACACGCTTTTTCAGTTCTGCCCTCAAATGTTCTATATAATTGTGGTCAGGGCTTTGTGATGGCCACTCCAATAGCTTGACTTTGTTGTCCTTAAGCCATTATGCCACAACTTTGGATGTATGCTTGGGGTCATTGTCCATTTGGAAGACCCATTTGCGACCAAGCTTTAACTTCCTGACTGATGTGTTGAGATGTTGCTTCAATATATCCACATAATTTTCCTTCCTCATGATGCCATCTATTTTGTGAAGTGCACCAGTCCCTCCTGCAGCAAAGCACCCCCACAGCATGATGCTGCCACCCCTATGCTTCACGGTTGGGATGGTGTTTTTCTGCTTGCAAGCGTCCGCCCTTTTTCCTCCAAACATAACGATGGTCATTATGGCCAAACAGTTATATTTTTGTTTCATCAGACCAGAGGACATTTCTCCAAAAAGTTCGATCTTTGTCCCCATGTGCAGTTGCAAACCATAGTCTGGCTTTTTTATGGCGGTTTTGGAGCAGTGGCTTCTTCCTTGCTGAGCGGCCTTTCAGGTTATGTCGATATAGGACTTGTTTTACTGTGGAAATAGATACTTTTGTACCTGTTTCCTCAAGCATCTTCACAAGGTCCTTTGCTGTTGTTCTGGGATTGATGTGCACTTTTTCGCACCAAAGTATAGTTTATACTGCATACTATTGTTTGTACAGATGAACGTGGGAGGAGATCCCTCAGGAGACCATCCGCCACCTCATCAGGAGCATACCCAGGCGTTGTAGGGAGGTCATACAGGCACGTGGAGGCCACACACACGACTGAGCCCCATTTTGACTTGTTTTAAGGACATTACATAAAAGTTGGATCAGCCTGTAGTGTGGTTTTCCACTTTAATTTTGAGGGTGACTCCAAATCCAGACCTCCATGGGTTGATACATTTGATTTCCATTGATATTTTTTGTGTGATTTTGTTGTCAGCACATTCAACTATGTAAAGAAAAAAGTATTTAATAAGATTATTTCATTCATTCAGATCTAGGATGTGTTATTTTAGTGTTCCCTTTTGAGCAGTGTATATATATATTTGTGAAAAATAATACAACATAAAAAACAAAAATTATATAGGGATTTGTGGTAACGAAACATCTTGTGAATATTTATTGGAGCGGACGTCATTGGGCATGTGTGTGTGAGCGTGCGTGTGTGTGTGCGGGCATGTGTGTGTGTTTGTGTGTGTGTGTGTGTGTGTGTGTCATCAGTGTGACAAACCCAATTGTTAGTTGATGGATAAGTATTGATCCTAACAGGGTTTGAGTGTTGGAGACACTATTATGTTGTGTTTTCATGTCTGGCATGACAACGACTAGGGAGTTGGCTAGAGCTGAAACAGACTGGCTACCAGGCTAGAGAACAAACAGACTGGCTACCAGGCTAGAGAACAAACAGACATGCTTACAGGCTAGAGAACAAACAGATTGGCTACCAGGCTAGAGAACAAACAGACTGGCTACCAGGCTAGAGAACAAACAGATTGGCTACCAGGCTAGAGCTGAAACAGACTGGCTACCAGGCTATAGAACAAACAGACTGGCTACCAGGCTAGAGCTGAAACAGACTGGCTACCAGGCTAGAGCTGAAACAGACTGGCTACCAGGCTAGAGAACAAACAGACTGGCTACCAGGCTAGAGCTGAAACAGACTGGCTACCAGGCTAGAGCTGAAACAGACTGGCTACCAGGCTAGAGAACAAACAGACTGGCTACCAGGCTAGAGCTGAAACAGACTGGCTACCAGGCTAGAGCTGAAACAGACTGGCTACCAGGCTAGAGAAAAAACAGACTGTGGGGTGTGTATGTCAGCTGTTTTTGAGTGAAAGAGGGAGACACACAATGTTGCAACTATCTCTCATGTTTGAAGGTATGCCTCTCTCTCTCTCTCTCTCTCTCTCTCTCTCTCTCTCTCTCTCTCTCTCTCTCTCTCTCTCTCTTTCTCTCTCTCTCTCTCTCTCTCTGTCTCTTTTAATCTGTCATTCTCGCTCTACATAGTTAATGTAGTCAGAATAGGTTTTGACAATAGGTGACTATATTTCACGTGGTATGCAAGTATTTACTATTATGGGTGTGTGTATGTTTTTGATGTATGCATCACACGTATGTGTGGAAATTCAATCTGTGTGTGTGTGTGTGTGTGTGTGTGTGTGTGTGTGTGCATGTGTTGAATTATAATTGTAGGGACCAGAAGTCCCCACAAGAATAGTAAACGAACAAATATTTGACCAATTGGGGACATTTTGTTAGTCCCCACGAGGTCAAATGCTATTTCTAGGGGGTTTAGGGTTAATGTTAGAATTAGTGTTAGGGTTAGAATTAGGTTTAGGGTTAGGGTTAGGAGCTAGGGTTAGTTTTAGGGTTAGGGTTAGTTTTATGGTTAGGGTTAGGAGCTAGGGTTAGGTTTAGGTTTAGGGTTAGGGTTAAGGTTAGGTTTTTGGGTTAGGATTAGGGTTAAGGTTAGGGTTAGGGTAAGAGTATGGGTTAGGGTTAGGGTTAATTTTAGTGTTAGGGAAAATAAGATTTTGAATGTGACTGAATTGTGTGTCCCCACAAGGTTAGCTGTACAAGACTGTGTGTGTGTGTGTGTGGTACCAAGTTATGAAATATGTATTTATAATGATTTGTCAAGTGTAAACCTAGCTGTTGATTATTTTATCAATAACTGATCATTCTATTCAGCAATCTTAAATGTATACATGTTCCGTAGTATTTTCAATTCCACATTGTTTTCCTACATTTCTATATAGCATTCTGTATACCATTCTAAAGTATGTAGTGTTCTGTATTCAGCATTATATACCATTATAGCATCCTATAGCATTTTATGTTCAGTGTTTCATAGCATTCTACAGTGTTCAATAGTATCTTAGAGCATAGCCTATCATTCTTTATAAATGTTGTTGTTTATAAATTGCAACATTCTACAGTATATGGCGTTTAAAGCATTCTATGTAGCATTCATAATTCTTTATTCAATCGCCTGTGCATAGTCTCTCTCCCATTCATACATGGTGAGACTGTGTTCTATTATGTTCCTGCTAGCTTTGACCTCTGACCCTACACCAGACGTTAACAACCTGAGTGTCACCTCCTCTTGCCTTATCAACTCTAATGTTAACACCAGGCTCCCAAAACACTGGACCTAATGTCTATCTAGCTGAGAATAACTATGCTTTTTAAATACCTGGGACTCCTACATGTCGCCTGTCACTGTCGGATCAATAGATAATTTTAACACCCTGCTCAGAAGGCCCTGACTTCCCCTCAGGGGCGGCCATCATGGTTGGCTGTGCTGTGCTGTGATGGAACATGTCTATTCTGAGGGATTGCACAGCTGTCACCCACTTCACCTGTCGCTCTGCGTCCTATGCACACACATATAGCCTTGACATTGGTATGGTAGTGGGAGAGTGTATGCGAGTATGTGTTTGTGTGTGTGTGTGTGTGTGTGTGAGTGTGAGTGTGCGTGTGAGCATGTGTGTCACAGCATGAGGTTGATGGCATCCATGTCTTCTACCCCCTCCTCTCTCTCTGTCTCTCTCTCTCTCTCTCCCCCCCCCTCTCTCTCTCTCTCTCTCTCTCTCTCTCTCTCTCTCTCTCTCTCTCTCTCTCTCTCTCTCTCTCTCTCTCTCTCTCTCTCTCTCTCTCTCCCTCTCTCTCCCTCTCTCTCATTTCAACTTAAGGGTTTTATTGGCATGGGAAACCTATGTTTACATTGCCAAAGCAAGTGAAATAGATAGTAAACAAAAGTGAAATAAACAATAAAAAATTAACAGTAGACATTACACTCTCTCGCTCCCTCTCTCTCTCTCTCTCTCTCTCTCTCTCTCTCTCTCTCTCTCTCTCTCTCCTCTCTCTCTCTCTCTCTCTCTCGCTCTCGCTCTCTCTCTCTATCTCTCTCTCTCCTCCACTCTTCTCTGTAAGGTACAGTATTTATGTTGTTCCCCAGTGACTGTTCTGTTCTGTGTGTTACAGACTGATTGCTCCCTATTGGCTAATAACCATCATAGTAGACTTACTGTGCCTACGCTAGTCTCTGTACCTCTTTACTCCTCCTCTCTCCTCCTCCCCCTCTCCTCTCCTCTCTTCTCCTAGCTTAATTATCTGGTCATTTAGCAGATGGTTGTATAGAAAGCAATGTATCACTTGTGGGAATCCAACCCACAATTCTGATGTTAAATACACAATGATCCAACCAACCAAACCCAAAACTCTGATGTTAAAAACACCATGATCCAACCAACCAAACCCACATCTCTGATGTTAAAAACACCATGATCCAAGCAACCAAACCCACAACTCTGATGTTAAAAACACCATGATCCAACCAACCAAACCCACAACTCTGATGTTAAAAACACCATGATCCATCCATCCATCCAACCAACCAAACCCACAAATCTGATGTTAAAAACACCATGATCCAACCAACCAAACACACAACTCTGATGTTATAAACACCATGATCCAACCAACCAAACCCACAACTCTGTTAAAAACACAATGATCCAACCATCCAAACCCACAACTCAGACGTTTAACACATCATTGCATTTTGTATCAGAAAGTAGGCTAGCCCTCCTTGAAGTCCTGTATATCTCTATTTGTCTATAAACACCCTTTTGCATAAAATTCCACCATACCTTACCTCATCTTTAACCTGCAGAGGTATACAGTGCTTTTGGAAAGTATTTAGACCCCTTGACTTTTTCCACATTTTGTTACGTTACAGCCTTATTCTAAAATGGATTAAATACAAACATTTACTCAGCAATCTTCACACAACACCCCATAATGACAAAGCGAAAGCAGGTTTTTAGAAATGTTTGCAAATTTATAAAAATAAAAAACAGAAATACCTTATTTACATAAGTATTTAGACCCTTTGCTATGAGACTCAAAATTGAGCTCAGGTGCATCTTAGTTTCCATTGATCATCCTTGAGATGTTTCTACAACTTGACTGGAGTCCACCTGTGGTAAATTTGATCGATTGGACATGATTTAGAAAGGCACACAACTGTCTATATAAGGTCCCACAGTTGACAGTGGATGTCAGAGCAAAAACCAAGCCATGATGTCGAAGGAATTGTCCGTAGAGCACCGAGACAGGATTGTGTTGAGGCACAGATCTGGGGAAGGGTACCAAAAAAATTCTGCAGCATTGAAGGTCCCCAAGAACACAGTGGCCTCCATCATTCTTAAATGGATGAAGTTTGGAACCACCAATAATCTTCCTAGAGCTGAGAAATCGGGGGAGAAGGTGAGGTGACCAAGAACCCGATGGTCACTCTGACAGAGCTCTAGAGTTCCTCTGTGGAGATGGGAAAACATTCCAGAAGGACAACCATCTATGCAGCACTCCACCAACCAGGCCTTTATGGTAGGGTTGCCATATGGAAGCCACTCCTCAGTAAAAGGCACATGACAGCCCGCTAAGAGTTTGCCAAAAGGCACCTAAAGACTCTCAGACCTTGAGAAACAAGATTCTCTGGTCTGATGAAACCAAGATTGAATTATTTGGCCTGAATGCCAAGCGTCATGTATGTAGGAAACCTAGCACCATCCCTACGGTGAAGCATGGTGGTGGCAGCATCATGCTGTGGGGATGTTTTTCATCGGCAGGGGCTGGGAGACTAGTCAGGATCGAGGCAAAGATGAACGGAGCAAAGTACAAAGAGATCCTTGATGAAAACCTTCTCCAGAGCGCTCAGGACCTCAGACTGGGGCGAAGGTTCACCTTCCAACAGGACAACGACCCTAAGCACACAGCCAAGACAACGCAGGAGTAGGACTGTGGCAGTCACAACATTTTGTCAGCTGGTGATTGTCAAGCAAATTACTGTCGGTCTAACGGTAATTGACCGTTAATTAACATAAACACATTTAGCATCTCCTGACTTCCACACATAGCCTACAAGCCATTTTAAAAAGTCGAATAAATCCATATAATATAGCCTACACCTTCACAATAAATCCATTATTTATTTTAGACAGGTCTAAAGAAGCATGATATGAAGAAAATGTAGTCTATTTCAGAAGAAAATAATTGCATACTCTGAGTTGTCCTTATGTTGGGTCCTGATGTGGCTATGCCAAATGGCTGTGGGCTACACTAGTTCATTTAGTAGACAAGATTTGCTTATAATTCCGTGGCATTATTTTATATTATTTTATAGTATGAAGAATACAATTGAACAAAGCTGAATAAAATATAAATATTTTCTCCAAACGATTTGAGGGAGTGCGCACATGCGGCTATTCTGTGTTGAGCGTTTAACAAATAAATAGGTACTCCTACAGTGGGGAAAAAAGTATTTAGTCAGCCACCAATTGTGCAAGTTCTCCCACTTAAAAAGATGAGAGAGGCCTGTAATTTTCATCATAGGTACACGTCAACTATGACAGACAAATTGAGGGAAAAAAATCCAGTAAATCCCATTGTATGATTTTTAATGAATTTATTTGCAAATTATGGTGGAAAATAAGTATTTGGTCACCTACAAACAAGCAAGATTTCTGGCTCTCACAGACCTGTAACTTCTTCTTTAAGAGGCTCCTCTGTCCTCCACTCGTTACCTGTATTAATGGCACCTGTTTGAACTTGTTATCAGTATAAAAGACACCTGTCCACAACCTCAAACAGTCACACTCCAAACTTCACAATGGCCAAGACCAAAGAGCTGTCAAAGGACACCAAAAACAAAATTGTAGACCTGCACCAGGCTGGGAAGACTGAATCTGCAATAGGTAAGCAGCTTGGTTTGAAGAAATCAACTGTGGGAGCAATTATTAGGAAATGGAAGACATACAAGACCACTGATAATCTCCCCTCGATCTGGGGCTCCATGCAAGATCTCACACCGTGGGGGTCAAAATGATCACAAGAACGGTGAGCAAAAATCCCAGAACCACACGGGGGACCTAGTGAATGACCTGCAGAGAGCTGGGACCAAAGTAACAAAGCCAACCATCAGTACACACTACGCCGCCATGGGACTCAAATCCTGCAGTGCGAGACGTGTCCCCCTGCTTAAGCCAGTACATGTCCAGGCCCGTCTGAAGTGCATTTGGATGATCCAGAAGAGGATTGGGAGAATGTCATATGGTCAGATGAAACCAAAATATAACTTTTTGGTAAAAACTCAACTCGTCATGTTTGGAGGACAAAGAATGCTGAGTTGCATCCAAAGAACACCATACCTACTGTGAAGCATGGGGTTGGAAACATCATGCTTTGGGGCTGTTTTTCTCTGCAAAGGGACCAGGACGACTGATCCGTGTAAAGGAAAGAATGAATGGGGCCATGTATCGTGAGATTTTGAGTGAAACCCTCCTTCCATCAGCAAGGGCATTGAAGATGAAACATGGCTGGGTCTTTCAGCATGACAATGATCCCAAACACACCGCCCGGGCAACGAAGGAGTGGCTTCGTAAGAAGCATTTCAAGGTCCTGGAGTGGCCTAGCCAGTCTCCAGATCTCAACCCCATAGAAAATCTTTGGAGGGAGTTGAAAGTCTGTGTTGTCCAGCGACAGCCCCAAAACATCACTGCTCTAGAGGAGATCTGCATGGAGGAATGGGCCAAAATACCAGCAACAGTGTGTGAAAACCTTGTGAAGACTTACAGAAAACGTTTGACCTGTGTCATTGCCAACAAAGGGTATAAAACAAAGTATTGAGAAACTTTTGTTATTGACCAAATACTTATTTTCCACCATCATATGCCAATAAATTCATAAAAAATCCTACAATGTGATTTTCTGGATTTTTTTCCTCATTTGTCTGTCATAGTTGACGTGTACCTATGATGAAAATTACAGGCCTCTCTCATCTTTTTAAGTGGGAGAACTTGCACAATTGGTGGCTGACTAAATACTTTTTTCCCCACTGTATATGCTTAATTTAGAGTTATTCATGTAACTTTAGTTGTTCTACAAACGTTGGGCTATATGTTTTGATTTTTAATACATTGTAAGGCTGCATGATGAGACTCTAATGATGATTAGAAAAAAGTTGCTTGAAAGGCATGAGCAGGCTGTACACACTCCAATAGTCTCTCATTCACACTTTGACAAACACTTGATAATGCCTTGAATTTCACAGCGGCATCCGCTTTGTGTCACATGATCGGGTCTTTCTCACAGGCTACAAGTTAAGACAGACACATCAGGGACGCCAACTGCGCGCAAAGGTGCATATTGAAGATATTGGAAGAACTGTCCACATTTACTTTTCGTCAGCCAACAAGATGAGTAGGCCTAACCGAACAGCAAAAGCACTAGCCTATGTCAATCTACATTTACATTTACATTTACGTCATTTAGCAGACGCTCTTATCCAGAGCGACTTACAAATAGGTGCATTCACCTTATAGCCAGTGGGATAACCACTTTACAATGTTTTTTGGAGTAAAGGGGGGGTGGGGGGGTAGAAGGAATCTACTATCCCACATAGTACAAAAGTCGACCTATTCTATTCTGTGTGAGAAATAAATATTCCAAACATAGTCTGGGACAGTTGTGGGATAAGATTAATCCCAAATTAATACAACCACTTGCATCAAAAAACATTTTTTTATACAATGTGGCTGACGCAACAGATCAGAACATAAAAAAAAAAAATAAAAAAAACATTTAGCTTAAAATGTTGATAAACTATTAGGCTATTTCTTTACGTTATAAGCGCAGCAATAGGCAATAAGCACGAATGTTCCATTAGCGGAAAACACCATTATCAAAAGTGACCTCAAATGCAATTATGCATGTAATGCTTTTATTATAAAGGTGCATTTTTATGGTGAAAATTATCTTCCCCAAACTTGAAACTCACATGCTGCTTATACAGTGGGGAGAACAAGTATTTGATACACTGCCGATTTTGCAGGTTTTCCTACTTACAAAGCATGTAGAGGTCTGTAATTTTTATCATAGGTACACTTCAACTGTGAGAGACGGAATCTAAAACAAAAATCCAGAAAATCACATTGTATGATTTTTAAGTAATTCATTTGCATTTTATTGCATGACATAAGTATTTGATCACCTACCAACCAGTAATAATTCCGACTCTCACAGACCTGTTAGTTTTTCTTTAAGAAGCCCTCCTGTTCTCCACTCATTACCTGTATTAACTGCACCTGTTTGAACTTGTTACCAGTATAAAAGACACCTGTCCACACACTCAATCAAACAGACTCCAACCTACAGGACAATAGGCAAGCAGCTTGGTGAGAAGGCAACAACTTTTGGTGCAATTATTAGAAAATGGAAGAAGTTCAAGATGACGGTCAATCACCCTCGGTCTGGGGCTCCATGCAAGATCTCACCTCGTGGGGCATCAATGATCATAAGGAAGGTGAGGGATCAGCCCAGAACTACACGGCAGGACCTGGTCAATGACCTGAAGAGAGCTGGGACCACAGTCTCAAAGAAAACCATTAGTAACACACTACGCCGTCATGGATTAAAATCCTGCAGTGCACGCAAGGTCCCCCTGCTCAAGCCAGCGCATGTCCAGGCCCATCTGAAGTTTGCCAATGACCATCTGGATGATCCAGAGGAGGAATGGGAGAAGGTCATGTGGTCTGATGAGACAAAAATAGAGCTTTTTGGTCTAAACTCCACTCGCCGTGTTTGGAGGAAGAAGAAGGATGAGTACAACCCCAAGAACACCATCCCAACCGTGAAGCATGGAGGTGGAAACATCATTCTTTGGGGATGCTTTTCTGCAAAGGGGACAGGACGACTGCACCGTATTGAGGGGAGGGATGGATGTGGCCATGTATCGCAAGATCTTGGCCAACAACCTCCTTCCCTCAGTAAGAGCATTGAAGATGGGTCGTGGCTGGGTCTTCCAGCATGACAACGACCCGAAACACACAGCCAGGGCAACTAAGGGAGTGGCTCCGTAAGAAGCATCTCAAGGTCCTGGAGTGGCCTAGCCAGTCTCCAGACCTGAACCCAATAGAAAATGTTTGGAGGGGAGCTGAAAGTCCGTATTGCCCAGCGACAGCCCGGAAACCTGAAGGATCTGGAGAAGGTCTGTATGGAGGAGTGCGCCCAAAATCCCTGCTGCAGTGTGTGCAAACCTGGTCAAGACCTACAGGAAACGTATGATCTCTGTAATTGCAAACAAAGGTTTCTGTGCCAAATATTAAGTTCTGCTTTTCTGATGTATCAAATACTTATGTCATGCAATAAAATGCAAATTAATTACTTAAAAATCATACAATGTGATTTTCTTAAGTTTTGTTTTAGATTCCGTCTCTCACAGTTGAAGTGTACCTATGATAAAAATTACAGACCTCTACATGCTTTGTAAGTAGGAAAACCTGCAAAATCGGCAGTGTATCAAATACTTGTTCCCCCCACTGTATATGCCAGTTAGGCTCTACACCCCATGTAAAGCGGATTAATGTGCTTAATTTTAAGAAGTTATTTGGCCACTTTAGTTGCGATACAAACCTTACTAAAACATGTAGGCCTATGGGCTAGGCTACATGAGGTGTGCGACTATGATTCAAACAAGTCGCAAAAAAAAGGCATTGTTTCTTATGCTGGGCATCATTCACAAGTGATAATATTTAATTCACAAGTGATAGGATAATATTGTCATCCATCAGACTATTCTTGATTTAATCTTGTCTTTACATATACTAAATAATATATGTGTGACATTTGTTTTGATTTAGAACAGACCATTATCATGCACCTGTATCGAAACAGGGGCAGCAGGAAAAAAATAAATAGTGAATGGAGGACGCTTTTCCCCATGGTTTATTTTCATGCCAGCCAGGTAGGCTATACTCCTGTTGTAAATATAAGCAATGTGCTTAATATTAGGAAAGTTGAGAAATAAATATAGTAGGCCTAGCCTATAGAAAGCTGATGGGATCCTCCTATTTTTATTAGCGCCCATCATTCTGTTTTCTCCCGCAATTGCATAGCCTATAGAAATGTTGCGCAACATGAGCTCATTGGCTTTCGGAAACATTTGCATTGATGTCAGAGTGATTAGCGGGACAATAGAGTGCTGAGTATCAGGCAGTTAGCAAGTTTGGTAGGCTACTAATGAACAGCAGCAACATCAGAGCTTGGAGATGCCTAATTATCGTGACTAAACGGTCATGTGGAATTTGACTGCCTTCATGACTCGTGACCGCCGGTGTGGCGGTAATACGGTCACTGCAACAGCCGTACGCAGGAGGGGCTTCAGGACAAGTCTCTGAATGTCCTTGATGGCCCAGCCAGAGCCCGGACTTGAACCCGATCGAACATCTCTGGAGAGACCTGAAAATAGCTGTGCACAACACTCCCCATCCAACCTGACAGAGCTTGAGAGGATCTGCATAGAAGAATGGGAGAAACTCCCCAAATACAGGTGTGCCAAGCTTGTAGCGACATACCCAAGAAAACGTTATGCTGTAATCACTGCCAAAGGTGCTTCAACAAAGTACAGAGTAAAGGGTCTGAATACTTACGTAAATGTGACATTTCAGTTTTTTATTTGTAATAAATTAATGTTTTGTCATTATGGGGTATTGTGTGTAGATTGATGAGGGAAAAAAACAATTTAATCAATTTTAGAATGAGGCTGTAACGTAACAAAATGTGGAAAAAGTCAAGAGGTCTGAATACTTTCCGAAGGCACTGTGAGTTACCAGACCCGGACTCAGGGATGGTGGAGTTGGTGCCTCTAGGGGCAATTCAAATCAAATCTAATTAAATCTAATCTAATTTTATTTGTCACATGCACCGAATACAACAGGTGTAGAGACCTTACAGTGAAATGCTTACTTACAAGCCCTTAACCAACAATGCAGTTTTAAGAAAGAATACCAAAACAAATAATTAAAGAGCAGCAGTAAAAATAACAATAGCGAGGCTATATACAGGGGGTACCGGTACCGAGTCAATGTGCGGGGGCACCGGTTAGTCGAGGTAATTGAGGTAATATGTACATGTAGGTAGAGTTATTAAAGTGACTATGCATAGATAGAGAGAACAGAGAGTAGCAGCAGCGTAAAAGAGGGGGTGGGGGGTGGGGGGGGGGGGCAATGCAAATAGTCTGGGTAGCCATTTTATTAGATGTTCAGGAGTTTTATGTCTTGGGGGTAGAAGCTGTTTAGAAGCCTCTTGGACCTAGGCAGATGTTAGAGGGCCTTTTTACTGAAGAATGTGTTTGTTTCAGATGATTGTGTTTTGCTTATTGTGTTTCATGTTTGCTTGTCATGTATTGTGTAATTGATGTATACAGTGGGGAGAACAAGTATTTGATACACTGCCGATTTTGCAGGTTTTCATACTTACAAAGCATGTAGAGGTCTGTAATTTTTATCATAGGTACACTTCAACTGTGAGAGACAGAATCTAAAACAAAAATCCAGAAAATCACATTGTATGATTTTTAAGTAATTCATTTGCATTTTATTGCATGACATAAGTATTTGATCACCTACCAACCAGTAAGAATTCCGGCTCTCACAGACCTGTTAGTTTTTCTTTAAGAAGCCCTCCTATTCTCCACTCATTACCTGTATTAACTGCACCTGTTTGAACTCGTTACCTGTATAAAGACACCTGTCCACACACTCAATCAAACAGACTCCAACCTCTCCACAATGGCCAAGACCAGAGAGCTGTGTAAGGACATCAGGGGATACAATTGTAGACCTGCACAAGGCTGGGATGGGCTACAGGACAATAGGCAAGCAGCTTGGTGAGAAGGCAACAACTGTTGGCGCAATTATTAGAAAATGGAAGAAGTTCAAGATGACGGTCAATCACCCTCGGTCTGGGGCTCCATGCAAGATCTCACCTCGTGGGGCATCAATGATCATGAGGAAGGTGAGGGATCAGCCCAGAACTACACGGCAGGACCTGGTCAATGACCTGAAGAGAGCTGGGACCACAGTCTCAAAGAAAACCATTATGTAACACACTAAGCCGTCATGGATTAAAATCCTGCAGCGCACGCAAAGTCCCCCTGCTCAAGCCAGCGCATGTCCAGGCCCGTCTGAAGTTTGCCAATGACCATCTGGATGATCCAGAGGAGGAATGGGAGAAGGTCATGTGGTCTGATGAGACAAAAATAGAGCTTTTGGTCTAAACTCCACTGCGCTGTGTTTGGAGGAAGAAGAAGGATGAGTACAACCCCAAGAACACCATCCCAACCGTGAAGCATGGAGGTGGAAACATCATTCTTTGGGGATGCTTTTCTGCAAAGGGGACAGGACGACTGCACCGTGTTGAGGGGAGGATAGATGGGGCCATGTATCGCAAGATCTTGGCCAACAACCTCCTTCCCTCAGTAAGAGCATTGAAGATGGGTCGTGGCTGGGTCTTCCAGCATGACAACGACCCGAAACACACAGCCAGGGCAACTAAGGAGTGGCTCTGTAAGAAGCATCTCAAGGTCCTGGAGTGGCCTAGCCAGTCTCCAGACCTGAACCCAATAGAACATCTTTGGAGGGAGCTGAAAGTCCGTATTGCCCAGCGACAGCCCCGAAACCTGAAGGATCTGGAGAAGGTCTGTATGGAGGAGTGGGCCAAAATCCCTGCTGCAGTATGTGCAAACCTGGTCAAGACCTACAGGAAACATATGATCTCTGTAATTGCAAACAAAGGTTTCTGTACCAAACATTAAGTTCTGCTTATGTGATGTATCAAATACTTATGTCATGCAATAAAATGCAAATTCATTACTTAAAAATCATACAATGTGATTTTCTGGATTTTTGTTTTAGATTCCGTCTCTCACAATTGAAGTGTACCTATGATAAAAATTACAGACGTCTACATGCTTTGTAAGTAGGAAAACCTGCAAAATCGGCAGTGTATCAAATACTTGTTCTCCCCACTGTATACAGTATCTCACAAAAGTGAGTACACCCCTCACATTTTTGTAAATATTTGAGTATATCTTTTCATGTGACAACACTGAAGAAATGACACTTTGCTACAATGTAAAGTAGTGAGTGTACAGCTTGTATAACAGTGTAAATTTGCTGTCCCCTCAAAATAACACAACACACAGCAATTAATGTCTAAACCACTGGCAACAATAGTGAGTACACCTAATTGCAAATGTCCAAATTGGGGCCAAAGTGTCAATATTTTGTGTGGCCACCATCATTTTCCAGCACTGCCTTAACCCTCTTGGGCATGGAGTTCACCAGAGCTTCACAGGTTGCCACTGGAGTCCTCTTCCACTCCTCCATGACGACATCACGGAGCTGGTGGATGTTAGAGACCTTGCACTCCTCCACCTTCCATTTGAGGATGCCCCACAGATGCTCAATAGGGTCTAGGTCTGGAGACATGCTTGGCCAGTCCATCACCTTTACCCTCAGCTTCTTTAGCAAGGCAGTGGTCGTCTTGGTAGTGTGTTTGGGGTCGTTATCATGTTGGAATACTGCCCTGCGGCCCAGTCTCCGCTGACCCCCCACCCCTTCAACCTCTGCAGCAATACTGGCAGCACTCATACGTCTATTTCCCGAAGACAACCTCTGGATATGACGCTGAGCACATGCACTCAACTACTTTGGTCGACCATGGCGAGGCCTGTTCTGAGTGGAACCTGTCCTGTTAAACCACTGTATGGTCTTGGCCACCGTGCTGCAGCTCAGTTTCAGGGTCTTGACAATCTTCTTATAGCCCAGGTCATCTTTATGTAGAGCAACAATTCTTTTTTTCACATCCTCAGAGAGTTCTTTGCCATGAGGTGCCATGTTGAACTTCCAGTGACCAGTATGAGGGAGTGTGAGAGCGATGACACCAAATTTAACACACCTGCTCCCCATTCACACCTGAGACCTTGTAACACTAACGAGTCACATGACACCGGGGAGGGAAAATGGCTAATTGGGCCCAATTTGGACATTTTCACTTAGGGGTGTACTCACTTTGGTTCAATCAATCAATCAATTTTATTTTATATAGCCCCTTCGTACATCAGCTAATATCTCGAAGTGCTGTACAGAAACCCAGCCTAAAACCCCAAACAGCTAGTAATGCAGGTGTAGAAGCACGGTGGCTAGGAAAACTCCCTAGAAAGGCCAAAACCTAGGAAGAAACCTAGAGAGGAACCAGGCTATGAGGGGTGGCCAGTCCTCTTCTGGCTGTGCCGGGTGGAGATTATAACAGAACCATGCCAAGATGTTCAAAATGTTCATAAGTGACAAGCATGGTCAAATAATAATCAGGAATAAATCTCAGTTGGCTTTTCATAGCGATCATTAAGAGTTGAAAACAGCAGGTCTGGGACAGGTAGGGGTTCCATAACCGCGAGGCAGAACAGTTGAAACTGGAATAGCAGCAAGGCCAGGCGGACTGGGGACAGCAAGGAGTCACCACGGCCGGTAGTCCCGACGTATGGTCCTAGGGCTCAGGTCTCTCAGTTGGCTTTTCTAGCCGATCATTAAGAGTTGAAAACAGCAGGTCTGGGACAGGTAGGGGTTTCAGAACCGCAGGCAGAACAGTTGAAACTGGAATAGCAGCAAGGCCAGGCGGACTGGGGACAGCAAGGTGTCAGCATGCCCGGTAGTCCTGACGTATGGTCCTAGGGCTCAGGTTCTCAGAGAGAAAGAGAGAACGAGAGAATTAGAGAGAGCATACTTAAATTCACACAGGACACTGGATAAGACAGGAGAAGTACTCCAGGTATAACCAACTAACCCCAGCCCCCCGACACATAACTACTGCAGCATAAATGCTGGAGGCTGAGACAGGAGCGGTCCGGAGACACTGTGGCCCCATCCGAAGAAACCCAGACAGGGCCAAACAGGAAGGATATAACCCCACCCACTCTGCCAAAGCACAGCCCCCGCACCACTAGAGGGATATCCTCAACCACCAACTTACAATCCTGAGACAAGGCCGAGTATAGCCCACAGAGGTCTCCACCACAGCACAAACCAAGGGGGGCGCCAACCCAGACAGGAAGATCACGTCAGTAACTCAACCCACTCAAGTGACGCACCCCTCCTAGGGGACGGCATGAAAGAGCACCAGCAAGCCAGTGACTCAGCCCCTGTAACAGGGTTAGAGGCAGAGAACCCCAGTGGAGAGAGGGAACCGGCCTGGCAGAGACAGCAAGGGCTGTTCGTTGCTCCAGAGCCTTTCCGTTCACCTTCACACTCCTGGGCCAGACTACACTCAATCATATGACCTACTGAAGAGATAAGTCTTCAGTAAAGACTTAAAGGGTTGAGACCGAGTCTGCGTCTCTCACATGGGTAGGCAGACTGTTCCATAAAAATGGAGATCATAGGAGAAAGCCCTGCCTCCCGCTGTTTGCTTAGAAATTCTAGGGACAATTAGGAGGCCTGCGTCTTGTGACCGTAGCGTACGTATTGGTATGTACGGCAGGACCAACTCGGAAAGATAGGTAGGAGCAAGCCCATGTAACGCTTTATAGGTTAACAGTAAAACCTTGAAATCAGCCCTTGCCTTAACAGGAAGCCAGTGTAGGGAAGCTAGCACTGGAGTAATATGATCAAATTTCTTGGTTCTAGTCAGATTCTAGCAGCCGTATTTAGCACTAACTGAAGTTTATTTAGTGCTTTATCCGGTAGCCGGAAAGTAGAGCATTGCAGTAGTCTAACCTAGAAGTAACAAATGCATGGATTAATTTTTCTGCATCATTTTTGGACAGAAAATTTCTGATTTTTGCAATGTTACGTAGATGGAAAAAGCTGTCCTTGAAACAGTCTTGATATGTTCGTCAAAAGAGAGATCAGGGTCAAGAGTAACGCCGAGGTCCTTCACAGTTTTATTTGAGACGACTTTTACAACCATCAAGATGAATTGTCAGATTTAACAGAAGATCTCTTTGTTTCTTGGGACCTAGAACAAGCATCTCTGTTTGTCCGAGTTTAAAAAGTAGAAAGTTTTCAGCCATCCACTTCCTTATGTCTGAAACACAGGCTTCTAGCGAGGGCAATTTTGGGGCTTCACCATGTTTCATTGAAATGTACAGCTGTGTGTCATCCGCATAGCAGTGAAAGTTAACATTATGTTTTCGAATAACATCCCCAAGAGGGTAAAATATATAGTGAAAAACAATAGTGGTCCTAAAACGGAACCTTGAGGAACACCGAAATGTACAGTTGATTTGTCGGAGGACAGACCATTCACAGAGACAAACTGATATCTTTCCGACAGGTAAGATCTAAACCAGGCCAGAACTTGTCCGGTGTAGACCAATTTGGGTTTCCAGTCTCTCCAAAAGAATGTGGTGATCGATGGTGTCAAAGGCAGCACTAAGGTCTAGTAGCACGAGGACAGATGCAGAGCCTCGGTCTGACGCCATTAAAAGGTCATTTACCACCTTCACAAGTGCAGTCTCAGTGCTATGATGGGGTCTAAAACCAGACTGAAGCATTTCGTATACATTGTTTGTCTTCAGAAAGGCAGTGAGTTGCTGCGCAACAGCTTTTTCTAAAATTTTTGAGAGGAATGGAAGATTCGATATAGGGCCCGATAGTTTTTTATATTTTCCGGGTCAAGGTTTGGCTTTTTCAAGAGAGGCTTTATCACTGCCACTTTTAGTGAGTTTGGTACACATCCGGTGGATAGAGAGCTGTTTATTATGTTCAACATAGGAGGGCCAAGCACAGGAAGCAGCTCCTTCAGCAGTTTAGTAGGAATAGGATCCAGTATGCAGCTTGAAGGTTTAGAGGCCATGATTATTTTCATCATTGTGTCAAGAGATATAGTACTAAAACACTTAAGTGTCTCTCCCGATCCCAGGCCCTCGCAGAGCTGTGCAGATCCAGGACAGCTAAGCCCTGGAGGAATACGCAGATTCAAAGAGGAGTCCGTAATTTGCTTTCTAATGGTCATGATCTTTTCCTCAAAGAAGTTCATGAATTTATTACTGCTGAAGTGAAAGCCATCCTCTCTTGGGGAATGCTGCTTTTTAGTTAGCTTTTGCAACAGTATCAAAAAGAAATTTTGGATTGTTCTTATTTTCCTCGATTAAGTTGGAAAAGTAGGATGATCGAAGCAGCAGTGAGGGCTCTTCGGTACTGCACGGTACTGTCTTTCCAAGCTAGTCGGAAGACTTCCAGTTTGGTGTGGCGCCATTTCGTTCCAATTTCCTGAAGCTTGCTTCAAAGCTCGGGTATTTTCTGTATACCAGGGAGCTAGTTTCTTATGACAAATGTTTTTCGTTTTTAGGGGTGCAACTGCATCTAGGGTATTGCGCAAGGTTAATTGAGTTCCTCAGTTAAGTGGTTAACTGATTTTTGTCCTCTGACGTCCTTGGTGGCAGAAGGAGTCTGGAAGGGCATCAAGGAATTTTTGTGTTGTCTGAGAATTTATAGCACGACTTTTGATGCTCCTTCGGTTGGGGTCTGAGCAGATTATTTGTTGCGATTGCAAACGCATAAAAATGGTGGTCCGATAGTCCAGGATTTTGTGGAAAAACATTAAGATCTACAACATTTATTCCATGGGACAAAACTAGGTCCAGAGTATGACTGTGGCAGTGAGTAGGTCCAGAGACATGTTGGACAAAACCCACTGAGTCGATGATGGCTCCGAAGACTTTTGGAGTGGGTCTGTGGACTTCTCCATGTGAATATTAAAATCACCAAAAAATTAGAATAAGATCTGCTATGACTACAAGGTCTGATAGGAATTCAGGAAACTCAGAGAGGAACGCTGTATATGGCCCAGGAGGCCTGTAAACAGTAGCTATAAAAAGTGATTGAGTAGGCTGCATAGATTTCATGACTAGAAGCTCAAAAGACGAAAACGCCATTTTTTTTTGTAAATTGAAATTTGCTATCGTAAATGTTAGCAACACCTCCGCCTTTGGGGGATGCATCGGGAATATGGTCACTAGTGTAACCAGGAGGTGAGGCCTCATTTAACACAGTAAATTCATCAGGCTTAAGCCATGTTTCAGTCAGGCCAATCACATCAAGATTATGATCAGTGATTAGTTCATTGACTATGACTGCCTTTGAAGTGAGGGATCTAACATTAAGTAACCCTATTTTGAGATGTGAGGTATCACGATCTCTTTCAATAATGGCAGGAATGGAGGAGGTCTTTATCCTAATAAGATTGCTAAGGCGAACACCGCCATGTTTAGTTTTGCCCAACCTAGGTCGAGGCACAGACACAGTCTCAATGGGTATGGCTGAGCTGACTACACTGACTGTAACTATTGGCAGACTCCACTAAGCTGGCAGGTTGGCTAACAGCCTGCTGCCTGGCCTGCACCCTATTTCACTGTGGGGCTAGAGGAGTTAGAGCCCTATCTATGTTGGTAGATAAGATGAGAGCACCCTCCAGCTAGGATGGAGTCCGTCACTCCTCAGCCAGGTCAGGCTTGGTCCTGTTTGTGGGTGAGTCCCAGAAGAGGGCCAATTATCACAAATTCCATCTTTTGGGAGGGGCAGAAAAGAGTTTTCAACCAGCGATTGAGTGCTGAGACTCTGCTGTAGAGCTCGTCACTCCCCCTAACTGGGAGGGGGCCAGAGACAATTACTCGATGCCGACACATCTTTCTAGCTGATTTACACGCTGAAGCTATGTTGCACTTGGTGACCTCTGACTGTTTCATCCTAACATCGTTGGTGCCGACGTGGATAACAATATCTCTATACTCTCTACACTCGCCAGTTTTAGCTTTAGCCAGCACCATCTTTAGATTAGCCTTCGCCAGTAGCCCTGCCCCCTGGTAAACAGTGTATGATCTCGCTGGGTGATTCGCTTTAAGTCTAATACTGCGGGTAATGGAGTCACAATGACTAGGGTTTTCAATTTGTCAGAGCTAATGGTGGAGCCTTCGGCGTCTCAGACCCGAACGGGAGGAGTAGGAGACAAGAGAAGACTCAGACTCAGACTCGACTCGCCACATAATGGGGAAAACCGGTTGAAAGTTTCTGTCGGCTGAATGAGCGACACCGTTGAGCATTCCAACAGTACCTCCAGAAGCCATGAGAAAGTTGTCCGGCCGCGGGACTGTGCGGGGGATTTATACTAACGTTACTATCTGTATACTGGTGGCACAGACGCTGTTCTTCTTTTCCTACACTGAAATTACCCTTGCCTAACGATTAGCGTCTGAAGCTGGGCTTGAGCAGCTATTCTCGCCGTAAGGGATCGTTCTCCTGTATATTATGAGAATTACATGACTGCAATTAGGAAGACATCATGTTAATGTTACTACTTA
>NW_025537364.1:0-35560 GCF_020615455.1 Coregonus clupeaformis
AGGGGTAAAGTAACTATGCATAGATAATAAACAGCGAGTAGCAGCAGTGTAAAAACAAAGGGGGAGGTGTCAATGTAAATAGTCCGGGTGGCCATTTGATTAATTGTTCAGCAGTCTTATGGCTTGGGGATAGAAGCTGTTAAGGAGCCTTTTGGACCTAGACTTGGCACTCTGGTACCGCTTGCTGTGCGGTAGCAGAGAGAACAGTCTATGACTTGGGTGACTGGAGTCTTTGACAATTTTTTGGGCCTCCCTCTGACACCGCCTAGTATATAGGTCCTGGATGGCAGGAAGCTTGGCCCCAGTGATGTACTGGGCCGTACGCACTACCCTCTGTAGCGCCTTACGGTCGGATGCCGAGCAGTTGCCATACCAGGCGGTGATGCAACTGGTCAGGAAGCTCTCGATGGTGCAGCTGTAGAACTTTTGAGGATCTTGGGACCAATGCCAAATCTTTTCAGTCTCCTGAGGTGGAAAAGGCGTTGTCGTGCCCTCTTCAGGACTGTCTTGGTGTGTTTGGACCATGATAGTTTGTTGGTGATGTGGACACCAAGGAACTTGAAACTCTCAACCTGCTCCACTACAGCCCTGTCGATGTGAATGGGGCGTGTTCCCAGTCCCTGTCCCTGAAAATCCTCCCCACAGCATGATGCTGCCACCACCATGGTTCACCGTCGGGATAGTGCCAGGTTTCCTCCAAACGTGATCTCATCCCAGGTAAGAGGGGGAGTGGCAGCAGCAGCAGGTTCTCCCCACGTGAGCTGAGTCCAGTGGACCAGTCCTGTATCCCCCCTCCCAGACAGCAACAGTGGTCTGAACCATGGCTAGCTATCCACAATCTGGCTTGACTAAACAAGGTTTACCAAGAGGGAAGGAGGGAGAGGAAGGTAGAGGAAGAGAAAGAGGGAGGAGAGGAAGGAGGAAATGGAGAAAAGGGTTTTCTCCATCACGACTGTAAGAAGGAAAGGAGGGAGAAGGCCGAGCAAGAGGAAGAGGTGGAAGATGACAAGGAGAGTTGATCTATCCATCACTACCATAAGGAGATCTCTTCTGGGGGATCTTGTTCTCTCCTCTTTCCCACAGAGGAGCACCTTTCGCAGGCAGCCCAGAGCAGACTCTCCCCTGAGAGAAGGCTAGCCCCTGGAGGTTTCACCTTGGATTTATACAGAGGACCCCCAGTACTCAAACTGCTTTACATTGTAGAGGGGGATGTAATCTCATTGGAGGCGACCACAATGACCCAGAAATGCTCCGTGGACAGACTTCCTCCCTGCTCCCCGTCTCGCTGGCAGGGGCTCGTAGGAACACCCTCCCCTCCTTGACTCCAGCTCCACCCCTTCTTCACCTGCCCCCTTATCATGTTATGAGTCTCACCTACAGGTCCCGCCCCCTGGCCTACCTGTTGCAGGTGTAAGGATGGTGTGTCGGACACAGCTGCCCTCCCCCTCCTCCCCCTCCTTCCCTCTTTCTCCCACTCCCCCCCATCTCACGCTCTCTCCTCCTCCCCCTCTCTTCCCTTTAAAGCAATACTTAGACCAGGCTTTCTGCCTCCTCTACCCCTCTCCACCTCCTCTTCCATTCCTACTCTCTTTCCCTCCACCTCCTCCTCATCCTCCTTTGTTCCCCCTCTCCCGCCCTCCAGAGAGAGAGGCAGGAGGTCACCTCGCCGTCACTCTATCCAGCTGGAGCCGCTGAGAGGGCGAGGAGGAGAGGAGAGGTATAGAGGAAGACCAGAGGAGACAAGAGGGAGAGGAGGAGAGGAGGAGAGGGAGTGAGACACTATGTTAGCTGTTGTGGTGTGATATGTGTAGTTACTTGTAATAACCACTAGAGCATGCTGGACACTTATTTGGTGCTTGCTGACCTCAATGTGTGCATCAACAGTCTAAAGCAGTCATCTCCAATCCAAAGAATTAGTTGGAATAATTTGTTTATTAGACATTTCCTATTTATACTGTATGGATAATAAAACCCATCCTTTATTCACTTGTGTTTTAGCTTTTTCCCCACACCCACACTGAAAGTTGTTACTGACACTTTAGTCTGTCTTGCTTTATGATAGTCACATGCCTCTACCTTTACAAGAAGTCTGTCAGTATTCTTCATGAGGGCTTTCAAGCTAATGTTAATTTGACTGCGTACTTCAAGAACATACATGTATTTTCCAAGACAGACCTGTTACTAGCTGTGTCTGAATATCCATTCTAGCGTAATACATACTTAAACTGCATACTAATTTCGCCTTTGATCTAGTAAATTCACTCTTGTTTTCTGACTCACTTGTTTGGCAACAGCTGATAGTCAGATAAATTGAGCGCTATACGAAATGAACGAATGACGGGAGTCAATGCAATCGCGCATTAGATGACGCATTCTTAGTACTATTGCAGCGTTCACGTGCTAGTCGGAACTTGGAAACCCGGAAATGTCAGACTTGCTTACTGGTTGTAGTTATACACGTGCCGCATTCAACGAACAGCAAGTCGGACATTTCAGAGTTTCCTAGGTCCGACTAGCATGTGAACGCTGCATAATTTCTAAATTTCACATACTAAAAAACTAAATGTTTTTATATACTATTTAGTACTCTAATATGGGTATTCGGACACTGCCTCTTTGTCTCTCACACACTGAGCACGAGCACAGTCATTATGGCCACAGCTTCCTCTGACCTGGCAGACCACCTGTGCTGTTCCATCTGCACAGACATCTACACTGAGCCTGTGTCTCTAAGCTATCAGCACACCTTCTGCAAGAGATGCCTCCAAGACAGCCTGAATGCTGGACACCAACTCTGTCAAGTGGGCAGGGCTCTGGTCAGAGACAGAATCTTCCAGATCAACAGACTGATCAGGAACGTGGCCTACCAGCTGAAACTGGAGGAAGATGCTAAAAGACAGAGAGCTACAGCCGAGAGAGGAAACAGTAGAGAGATGAATGTCGTGAACATGGAGAGGCTCTGAAGCTGTTCTGTGAGACGGACAGTAAGCTGATCTCTGTGATCTGCAGAGATGGGTGAGACGACAGAGGACACACATTCAAACCTATAAGAGAAGCACATGAGGATCTGAAAAAAGAGGTAGCCTCAGATTTATGCTACTTCAAGAAGGACATTAGTGTGCTGGAATACTCAAGAGATGAGCAGCAAAGAGAAATGTCTCAAGCAAAAGAGACGTCAGATCATCTCAAAGTCCAGATCAGGTTGCTTGGTTGACAAGGAGATAGTACTTGCCAGGCTGGAGGAACAGCTAAAGGAGAAGAGAGTTAAAACGGCCTCTCTTCAGTCAGAGCTGGACATCACTGAGCCCAGAGACTTCCTGCTCTAGTGGATGGAGAGGGGCTGCACTGAGATGAGGGAGAGGAGGAAGGAGGAGGAGTGGGTGGAGAGGAATATGATAGAGAGGAATATGATAGAGGGATTAGGATAGAGGGGAATATGATAGAGGGAATATATTGAGAGGAATGTGACAGAGAGGATTTGTTTCATTAGATCACTTTAAGACTTAAAACCTCTTAGGCTGACAGTCCCCGAAATCGGGCGCTAGAATTTCTTTAAAAAATATGTAAATGTTTACATGACTTATTTGATTGATTTCCCACCGTTTTATATTTCAGAAGACATCCATCCAGACCTTCCTAGAACCACGTAAACGTCCTCTGTCTAATAAACTTTTATTTGCCTCCCTCTGGTGGTCGGCTGCATCATTACATCCATTTATATCACTTCACTGCAACGTTACGTCAAAGGGGCGTTCCAGGAAAAACATTTATCCAGCTTGACTGCTTCACGGCACAGACATGGCAAAGCAATCACTGAATTTGTCTCGAGCAGGCAGAGCTTAATACATAACTTTCATAGCTCTACGATAAAGAATGCGACCTACACACTTCCTTAAACCTAAAATAAGTCAAGAAGTAATTTTGTGTGGAAGTCAAACATTTGTTCAGAACGACAAAATCGAGACCTTTACATAGCCCTTCTCCCATTGTCTATAGGAGGGATGCACACTGGTTAAATGGCCCAAATGTTAATTTAGACATTCACAAATTTAACAGATTTTGACTATCACTAATGTCATGAAATGTTTGGCAAAGTAGTAAAGAAGGTTGTATTATACTTTTCTTGTGTACTAGATCATATGGGTTGAAAAGTGTTTTTTTCTCAGACATAAATGAACAATTCCAGGTGAAAGCTAAAGGTCATAGCTTCCTGGGGGGAGGGACACCACTACATTAATAAAATATTGCCCTCTTGCTAGATTGATGACTAAAGCCCTAGTGAAACAGTGCAAAATGGTTGTCAGCTCAACTGGTTAAATACAAGACCTGTTCATTGTGAAATGTATGTGTTCAAGTCTAATAATTTGCTCTATATATTTTCTGCTCTGTATGTAATTGTATCTATTTAAGCTGTTTGGATTGTTAATTGATGTAACACAGGGCACCATTGAAAAAGAGACACTGGTCTCAATTGGGATTCCCTGTATAAATAAAGAGGAATATGATAGAGGGAATATGATAGCGAGTATTATGATGGAGTGGAATATGATGGAGAGGAATATAATAGAGGGAATATAATAGAGGGAATATGATAGAGGGAATATGATAGAGGAATATGATGGAGGGGAATATTATAGAGAATGAATGGAGGAATGTGTGACGCTCTTGAGCAACAAAGGTTGTCTGTTTGGTTATATCAACTGGAAAGACATGGATAAGAAAATGTTCAAACATATTTTTAAACGGGGTTGGCAGGTCTAAAATACTGTTCTATAGTCAGCTGATATTGATTTCCTTATTTAATAATTTATTAAACTAAAATGCTAAACATCAATGACACCTACTCTTCAATTACATTTTTTGGGCCTATATAATTACACATCCAGCTAATTTTATCCCTCTATGAGCATGCGTACCGTAAAGATACCGTAAGGATCACTCGACTGCAACAGCTCTGGTTGATTTAATCGATCAATGGCTCAGGTCACTTGACCAAGATAAACTTGTGGATGAGCTGCTTCTTGATTTTAGTGCTGCATTTGACCTTGTTGATCATATGGCTAATAGCTGAGGCCATTGAAGAGAGATGTTTTCTTGAACCCTCATTTCTTTTTTGGAACTTTGTTACTGAGGTGACATAGACTATGGAAGACTTGTTTTACTGTAGTAAGGTAGCCTATGTATTTTATTGATGATGATGATGATGAAAAATATTGACATTAGTGGTAGGCTGAGATCGAACAAACAACCTAAGTAAGCCTGGCTGCTAGTTATGATATCTAAAACATATTGACTTTTAATTAGGCAAAACACATGTCGTTTGAATGGTCAACCATTTTATATGAGTTACAGCATTTTATTTTAATAAAAAATTAGGTTATATGGATTCATTGTATATATTAGGTATGACTGTGCTGCATAGGTACAAAATAAAATAAATAAACTAAATTCTGCCAGCATTTGATTACACATGAAAGCTGCTGTGGGTAACCATGGCAATGGGGACTCCATTGTGACATCACAAGATTCCGATTCTGGAAGGTTACCTGTTGCACAGACAAACTGAACAGTGCAAAGAGACTGATTCAACTAACCACTGACAGATTATTAATGTCCTATTTCATTAGTGAGAGAACACACTGCTTACTTCAGAGGTAGGTTGTAATATAACTTATTGTGAATGTGTTTCAGTAGTATAACTTATTTTCAAATTACTTGTGTATGAATGTGACATTTTAAGTAGACCTAACATGACTAGTGAAACTGTTGAAGAGAGATAGTTTGCTTGAGTCCTCTTTTTGTGAGAAAATGCTTCATCCTGACACCTGAGATGTCATGTTACAATTGTAGTGAGCCAGCCTAATGGCTAATGCATTCTATTGATGACAGAAAAAAAAACCTCTCTCTGTGTTAATCACCAACATATGTTGTAATCAATTATCTCAATAAATATGTACCAAAAGAGTAGGTTGTGTAAAAAAACAAGTATGCCTACCTAATTTGTAGCTGATTCATTTCTAATGAGAATAATATGTTCTTAATTGAATGGACATCCATTTCAAATGGTTGAATTGATAGACCTCTTTAAATTGAGGTGCACTCAGGGGCACTCAAAGAGAAGACTGGCGTTTTTACCTCCTTGGTTTTTAAAATAGATGAAACTGTACAAGTTAGGTCCTGCATGGATATAGAGTCATTTTCTACCCAAAACACAGTGTTTTCAATGATATGATGGAAGTGATTAGTGTGGTTTGTGAGAACCAGGCCCAATATGGAGTAGAGCTACATGAGGGGTTGAATAAGGCTCAATAGTAAGGTACAGAAAGAGCCTGAAGTTTGCTTTTTAAAGTCTGTGTTGTGCTTTTTCATCTGCCATGGCAACGCCTTGCATCACAATGATGATGTCATAAAGGATATTGTTCACGAAATGATAAGAACAGCCAAAATCGATTCATTTGAACTTGGTCGCTTTTCCAGTAGCCAACTTTTTACTAGTAATTCAGATAGGCCTATTGCGTAAACATATCTGGAGCAGGATTCTCACTTGCTTAATTGAAGTAGCTGGGAAGAAAACGTGTGCACATTGTAAAGAGATGCATTATTATTTGGTTAGCAACACCCACTTACTACAACGTTATGTATTTTCCAGAGTTATTGTTAGCTAAGAGGAAGACATGGAGGGTTCAACGCTGACACAGAGGAGGGGTGAGTGTCGGTTGGAGGAAAGGGCGATCCAGACAGACTACGTGATGGAGCTGGGAGCCAGGTTGGCTCTGGTTTTGCAGATCCAGAAGGATCAGGAGAAGAAGATGAAGAGGATTTGGTTCAAGACGAGGAAAATGCCAAGACTGATTGAGGAGGTAACAAGACCAACTTTGACAAAGTCGACTAGAGTTCTGTTTAACAATATTAATTAAAGCAAATATAAGTTATTGTAAGGGCAAAATGTTCCATATGCCATGGAATGTAAGCTAACAATGTTTTGTCCTTATTTCTTTTTGTATTAGGCTACACCATGACAATGCTTATAACTGTTCTTGTCTAAATGTGTTGTATCATGTCTGTCTGTTTCAGTGTATTTATGTCCTCAGTTCTTATGGTTGTCTTGTCATAAAAAAATAAACAACCGTTCTATCATAGACGCTCATATCAGGATTATGTGGTTGTCTCACCTAGCTACCTTAAGTTGAATGCACTAACTAACTATAAGTCGTTCTGGATAAAAGCGTCTGATAAATGGCTAAAATGTCAAATGTTATGCTGGGTGTGGGGCATGTATTTTTACACTTAGCTGGCCCATTGGCTAGGGGACCCAGGGTTGGGACAGACTGGTGCAGAGCATCTGAGAGGACACTATTAATAAAAAATAAAAAATATATATATATATATATATATATATATATGTGATGTATAAGTAAATAGTGCTGACTCATACAGTATGTATGTATGTACTGAATGTGATCACTTTCATCATGTCTGTTTCTTTTCTCACGCAGAATGTGAGAGATGTGAGCAACTGTCCTCTCACTGAGTTTATGGCTCCCTGTATTGACTCCCTCCCACCACTGGCTTTCACCAATCAGAGGCCTATACCAACCATGTTGCATCCCCCCTCTCCATTGGCCATACGCGCTCCAGGATGCACAGCGGTTCATTGTATTTTCATACTTTGTCCCTGAAACCTGCCAGTCTGCTGAATGCCCAGTTGCCACAGAGGCCACTGCAGATGTATCTACAGGTAAACGAGAGGACCTATGGACAGATACACATCTTTCCTCAATGCTGCATCGATACCTGCCACACTTCTTTGACGAAGACTCCATGCAGCCACATCAGACAGTAGAGGGCACCACTGAGGTCTCAGTTGCTCCAGTGGCAATATCTAATGTCGAGGAAGAGGACAGATTCTATCCTTACTCCCTCCCACCACTGGCTCAGCGGTTCATTGGCAATTCATTCAATTTCCTCGAAACCTCCCAGCCTGCTGTTTCAGCCACAGAGTGCCCAGTGGCCACAGAGGCCACTGCTACCACAGCCACTGTCAAGGGAGAGAATCGATGGGCAGCTAGAAGTCTTCCTTCAGTGCTGCCTCCATGCCTGCCAACAGTCTTTGACGATGACTTCATGCCACCAGAGCAGACAGTAGAGGATACCTATGAGGTCTCAGTTGCTACAGAGACCACTGCAGGCACAGCTACTGTTGATTTTGGAGTGTACAGATCAGCAGCTAAATGCCCTGTCCCAATGCTGCCTCCAAGTCTGCCACTTGTCTTTGAAGTTGACTACAAACTGCCAGGGGAGGCAGTAGAGGGCACCACCAAGTGTCCAGTTATCAGTGAAACAAACAATGATGTGTCCACTCACCTCAAAGAGGACATGGCAGCTGATCAAAGCCCTCCTGACCCTGCAGCACTGCCTCCAAGCTCGCCATGTATCCGAGACTCTGACCACAAACTGACCGAGGAGACAAAAGAGGATGCCACCGAGTCCTCCGTTACCACAGCGATCACTGCAGGCACATCCATTGTCCAGGGAGAGGACCTGTTGGGTGATAAAAGCCCGGCTCCAATGCTGCCTTCAAAGTTGCCACACATTCTAGACAATGACCACAAGCAGCCAGAGGAGGCAGTAGAGGACACCACCAAGAGTCAAGTGTCCAGGGAAGCGGCCGTTTCCGTATCCACTGTCACGGGGAGAGGACAAGTGTCCAGTTGCCGGAAGCAGCCGTTTCCGTGTCCACTGTCCACACAGAGGAGTTTTTGGCTGATAAAAGTCCTCCTGCACCTGCAACACTGCCTCTAATCCTGACCTGCACCCACAACAATGACCACAAACAGCTATGGAAGACAGTTGAGTGCACTACAAAGTGCTCAGTCGACACAGAGGCAACTGTTGCCATTTACACCTGGGATGATAAAAGTCCTCCAGGTCTGCAATGCATTCACAACAACAATGACCACAAGCAGCCAGAGGAGACAGTTGAGGACACCACAGAGTGCTCAGTTAACACAGAGGCAAGTGCAGTTGCATCCACTGTCAAGAGAGAGGAACTGATGAGTGATAAAAGCCCTGTCCTAGCACTTCCTCCAAGCCTGGCATGCATCCATGACAAGGACCACAAGCAGCCAGAGCAGAAAGGGAAGGGCACTAGTGAAGAGGTGGATCGCTGCCCTCATGCTCACCAGCTGGTCCCAGATGCTAACTTAACTCTGGCAACCCCTCTGCTCTGCATGGCCACTAAGACGCCTGTTAGAGTGAGAGCCTCCATATGCAGGTCAGAGGATGAGGAACCCAGGCCCTGGACGCTGGAAGAGGCAAAGGTAGGTGTCCTATTTTAAACTACTACTCTACAGGGTTGGGGGTCTGTTCCATTTCAATTCAAAGCATTGAATTAAGTACTTCCTGAATTGACTGGAATTTAAATGGAATTGACCCCAACCCTGCTACTCTATGATCATAGTATAAAACATCACCCCTTACTAGGGTTAACATTTGTATTACGTTTGGTGTGGACCCAGGAAGAACATCTATGGCTATTATAAAATCGGTTTGGGATACAAATAAACAAGTTACCTCAATTACTGTCCTCCAAATTGTGTGCCCCATGAGGCCATCAATGTATGTTGATCACTCAAATGTGTATTGAATGTGCCACATTGGAACAATATTACATCTAGAGTCAATGTCTTCCTGTTAGGATTATTGGACAGGCATTGACATTGAGAGTGAAGAGAGGAGCGTCAAGGAGGAGGTGAGCCCGAGGGAGGGTTTGAAGAGTGAGGCGGACCGTGCCCATTCCAAGAGCTCCAATGGGACGGTTTCATCAGAGAGAGCAGAGACCATCCTGGGAAGAGTGGGCTTTCTGGCCATGAACCTCAAGCAGAAAGTCACGTTTTTAAAGATGGAGGAAAAAGAGAAAAATAAGGAACTGAATAAGAAGTTGAAAGATGACGTGAAAGAGAGAAAGGAGATGAAGGCGAGAGAGAAAGAGCAAAAGAAAGCCATGAAAGCTGAGAAAAAGAGGGACAAGTTAGAACAGAAAAAGAGAGAAAAGGAAAGAAAAGAGAAGGAAAAGGTAGAGAAAAAGAGGTTAGAGGGGCTGATTAAGATACACAATGCCATGATGAAAGACAGGATTAAGAAAGAGAAGAAGTGGTCTAAGGAGCTGAAAAAAGAGAGAAAGCTCAAGCTGAGCTCCTGGAGATGGAGCGAAAGATTCAAAAAAAGGAGGAGAAGAAGAGAGAAAAGAGGAGGAAAGAGGAGAGGAAGAGACTGGAGAAGAGGAAAAAGAGGGAGCCAGCTGGAGGTGGAACTGAGAGGGTGATAGAAGAGCAGGGAAGGGATGAAAGCTTGAAGATGAATGAGTAGACTGGGTAAGAGAGAGAGAGAGAAAAGAGAGATACTGTATTTTTGCATGCAATGAAAAACAAAGAATAAAAAAATAAATGTTTACTCTGTTTGTTTTTGTCAAGGCATACCGTACAAAACATTATAAACACAAAATGTTTACTTTTCGCAAATTTGGGGAGTGTTGCACAGTTTAAATGTTGAATCCTAAATCGACACTAAGCACTCCTACATGTTGAAAGGATTGGATAGGTGTACATATACATTAGGTGTAATATGGCAAACAAAGCCTATCAGAGGGAAAGGTAGAGCCATTACCAGTGTTTATACCTATGGGATAGGTAGAGAAAATTCTAAAACAAATCTCACAAGCTCTCATCCATGGTCAAATGAACTACTGTTGTCTGGAGTAATGCAGGTGTTGGTGACCTAAAGAGACTGCAAATAGCACAAAATAAGGCAGCAAGAAAGGTTCTGCAATGTGGTTATGAGATGTTCTCCATAGAATTACATAATGCACTCGAATGGCCGACTGTCAAGGAAATGATAAAAAAAAACACACAAAAAAACATTTTTCATAAAATGTACTGAAAGACCAACCGCCAAATGTGATTAACTGGATATGATCATTCGACGACTCGTAAAGGCAATAGGAATCTGGATCTGTTTCCTTTTCTTTTTACCTTGCTTTTGTTATTATTATTATTTTTTAAATGTTTTCTTTTTACATTTCGTAAAATGTAATAATTACAAAAACATTTCATTTTAATTTCAATTTAGTAACATACTGTATCATTCAAATAAATATTATTTTTTGTCTAATCATGTTTTTTGCCTTTGAAGCTTAATATTTTGTAATATAATGTATGACTGACATGAGGGTAATCAAAGGGAGAGAGATAAGGGTAACAATGAAGACTTCTTCCATTACAGTTTCTAAGTGATGAGTGGAAGTGTACAGTGCCCTCCTGAATTATTGGCACCAGAAAGAAATATGAACAAAAAAGGCTGTGAAAACATGTCATTGTGGTCTATCAGCTTGATCTTACACTCAAAAGATCATATGAATCTACCCTTTAATTGAGTAAAAATTGTTCAAATAAAAAAATAATCGTCATCAACAAATCATTATTTTATTCAAAAACATGCGTGTCACAATTATTGGCTGCCCTATATATTATTTTGAACAAAATCTAATTGAGTGCATTTGTAAAGTATTCAGACCCCTTGACTTTTTCCACACTTTGTCTTATTCTAAAATTGATTAAATTGTGTTTTTTCCTCATCAATCTACACACAATACCCCATAATGACAAAGTGAGAACAGGTTTTTAGAGTTTTTTATAAATGTATTAAAAATAACAAATGGAAATTTCACATTTACATAAGTATTCAGACCCTTTACTCAGTACTTTGATGAAGCACCTTTGGCAGCGATTACAGCCTCGAGTCTTCTTGGGTATGACGCTACAAGCTTGGCACACCTGTATTTGAGGAGTTTCTCCCATTCTTCTCTGCAGATCCTCTCAAGCTCTGTCAGGTTGGATAGGGCGTGTCGCTGCACAGCTATTTTCAGGTCTCTCCAGAGATGTTAGATCGGGTTCAAGTCCGGCTTCTGGCTGGGACACTCAAGGACATTCAGAAACTTGTCCCGAAGCCACTCCTGCGTTGTCTTGGCTGTGTGCTTAGGGTCGTTGTCCTGTTGGAAGGTGAACCTTAGCCCCAGTCTGAGGTCCTGAGCACTCTGGAGCAGGTTTTCATCAAGGATTTCTCTGTAAATTGCTCTGTTCATCTTTCCATTGATCCTGAGTAGTCTCCAAATCAAATCAAATCAAATTTTATTTGTCATGTGCCGAATACAACAGGTGTAGACCTTACCGTGAAATGCTTACTTACAAGCCCTTAACCAACAATGCAGTCCAAGAAATAGAGTTAAGAAAATATTTACTAAATACACTAAAGTAAAAAATAAAATAAAAAGTAACAGAATAAAATAATAACGAGGCTATTTACAAGGGGTACCGGTACAGAGTCAATGTTTTGGGGTACAGGTTAGTTGAGGTAATTTGTACATTTAAGTAGGGGTAAAGTAACTATGCATAGATAATAAACAGCGAGTAGCAGAAGTGTAAAAACAAAGGGGGGAGGTGTCTATGTAAATAATCTGGGTGGCCATTTTATTAATTGTTCAGCAGTCTTATGGCTTGGGGGTAGAAGCTGTTAAGGAGCCTTTTGACCTAGACTTGGCACTCTGGTACCGCTTGCTGTGCTGTAGCAGAGAGAACAGTCTATGACTTGGGTGACTGGAGTCTTTGACAATTTTTTGGGCCTCCCTTCTGACACCGCCTAGTATATAGGTCCTGGATGGCAGGAAGCTTGGCCCCAGTGATGTACTGGGCCGTACGCACTACCCTCTGTAGCGCCTTACGGTCGGACGCCAAGCAGTTGCCATACCAGGCGGTGATGCAACCGGTCAGGATGCTCTCGATGGTGCAGCTGTAGAACTTTTTGAGAATCTTGGGACCAATGTCAAATCTTTTCAGTCTCCTGAGGTGGAAAAGGCGTTTTCGTGCCCTCTTCACGACTGTTTTGGTGTGTTTGGACCATGATAGTTTTTTGGTGATGTGGACACCAAGGAACTTGAAATTCTCGACCCGCTCCACTACAGCCCCGTCGATGTGAATGGGGCGTGTTCACAGTCCCTGTCCCTGAAAATCCTCCCCACAGCATGATGCTGCCACCACCATGCTTCACGGTAGGGATGGTGCTAGGTTTCCTCCAAACGTGATCTCATCCCAGGTAAGAGGGGGAGTGGCAGCAGCAGCAGGTTCTCCCCATGTGAGCTGAGTCCAGTGGACCAGTCCTGTATCCCCCCTCCCAGACAGCGACAGTGGTCTGAACCATGGCTAGCTATCCACAATCTGGCTTGACTAAACAAGGTCTACCAAGAGGGAAGGAGGGAGAGGAAGGTAGAGGAAGAGAAAGAGGGAGGAGAGGAAGGAGGAAAAGGAAGAAAAGGGTTCTCTCCATCACGACTGTAAGAAGGAAAGGAGGGAGAAGGCCGAGCAAGAATAAGAGGAAGAAGTGAAAGATGACAAGGAGAGTTGATCTGTCCATCACTACCATAAAGAGATCTCTTCTGGGGGCTCTTGTTCTCTCCTCTTTCCCACAGAGGAGCACCTTTTGCAGGCAGCCCAGAGCAGACTCTCCGCTGAGAGAAGGCTAGCCCCTGGAGGTTTCACCTTGGATTTATACAGAGAACCCCCCAGTACTCAAACTGCTTTACATTGTAGAGGGGGATCTAATCTCATTGGAGGCGACCCAATGACCCAGAAATGCTCCGTGGACAGACTTCCTCCCTGCTCCCCGTCTCGCTGGCAGGGGGCTCGTAGGAACACCCTCCCCTCCTTGAATCCAGCTCCACCCCTTCTTCACCTGCCCCCCTTTATCATGTTATGAGTCTCACCTACAGGTCCCACCCCCTGGCCTACCTGTTGCAGGTGTAAGGATGGTGTGTCGGACACAGCTGTCCTCCCCCTCCTCCCCTCTTTCTCCCACTCCCCCCATCTCTCGCGCTCTCTCCTCCTCCCCCTCTCTTCCATTTAAAGCAATACATAGACCAGGCTTTCTGCCTCCTCTACCCCTCTCCACCTCCTCTTCCATTCCTACTCTCTTTCTCTCCACCTCCTCCTCATCCTCTTTGTTCCCCCTCTCCCGCCCTCCAGTGAGAGAGGCAGGAGGACACCTCGCAGTCACTCTATCCAGCTGGAGCCGCTGAGAGGGCGAGGAGGAGAGGAGGAGGAATAGAGGAAGAACAGAGGAGACAAGAGGGAGAGGTGGAGAGGAGGAGAGGGAGTGAGACACTATGTTAGCTTTTGTGGTGTGATATGTGTAGTTACTTGTACTAACCACTAGAGCATGCTGAACACTTATTTGGTGCTCGCTGACCTCAATGTGTGCATCAACAGTCTAAAGCAGTCATCTCCAATGCAAAGAATTAGTTGGAATCATTTGTTTATTAGACATTTCCTATTTATACTGTATGGATAATAAAACCCATCCTTTATTCACTTGTGTTTTAGCTTTTTCCCCACACCCACACTGAAAGTTGTTACTGTTACTTTAGTCTGTCTTGCTTTATGATAGTCACATGCCTCTCCCTTTACAAGAAGTCTATCAGTATTCTTCATGAGGGCTTTAAAGCTAATGTTAATTTGACTGTGTACTTCAAGAATATACATGTATTTTCCAAGACAGACGTGTCTAAATATCCATTCTAGCGTAATACATACTTAAATTGCATACTAATTTCGCCTTTGATCTAGTAGAATTCACTCTTCTTTTCTGACTCACTTGTTTTGCAACAGCTGAGAGTCAGATAAATTGACGCGCTGTACCGAAATGAACGAATGACGGGAGTCAATGCAATCGCGCATTAGATGACGAATTCTGAGTACTATTGCCGCGTTCACATGCTAGTCGGAACTTGGAAACCCGGAAATGTCAGACTTGCTTACTGGTTGTAGTTATACACGTGGCGCAATCAACTAACAGCAAGTCAGACATTTCAGAGTTTCCTAGGTCCGACTAGCATGTGAACGCGGCATAATTTCTAAATTTCACATACTAAAAAACTAAATGTTTTTATATACTATTTAGTACTCTAATATGGGTATTCGGACACTGCCTCTTTGTCTCTCACACACTGAGCATGAGCACAGTCATTATGGCCACAGCTTCCTCGGACCTGGCAGACCACCTGTGCTGTTCCATCTGCACAGACATCTACACTGAGGATGTGTCTCTAAGCTATCAGCACACCTTCTGCAAGAGATGCCTCCAAGACAGCTTGAATGCTGGACACCAACTCTGTCAAGTGGGCAGGGCTCTGGTCAGAGACAGAATCTTCCAGATCAACAGACTGATCAGGAACGTGGCCTACGAGCTGAAGCTGGAGGAAGATGCTAAAAGACAGAGAGCTACAGCCGAGAGAGGAAACAGTAGAGAGATGAATGTCGTGAACATGGAGAGGCTCTGAAGCTGTTCTGTGAGAAGGACAGTAAGCTGATCTCTGTGATCTGCAGAGATGGGTGAGACGACAGAGGACACACATTCAAACCTATAAGAGAAGCACATGAGGATCTGAAAAAAGAGGTAGCCTCAGATTTATGCCACTTCAAGGATATTTGTGTGCTGGAATACTCAAGAGATGAGCAGCAAAGAGAAATGTCTCAAGCAAAAGAGACGTCAGATCATCTCAAAGTCCAGATCAGGTTGCTTGGTTGACAAGGAGATAGTACTTGCCAGGCTGGAGGAACAGCTAAAGGAGAAGAGAGTTAAAACGGCCTCTCTTCAGTCTGAGCTGCACCTCACTGAGCCCAGAGACTTCCTGCTCTAGTGGATGGAGAGGGGCTGCACTGAGATTAGGGAGAGGAGGAAGGAGGAGGAGTGGTTGGAGAGGAATATGATAGAGAGGAATATGATAGAGGGATTAGGATAGAGGGGAATATGATAGAGGGAATATATTGAGAGGAATGTGACAGAGAGGATTTGTTTTTTCATTAGATCACTTTAAGACTTAAAATCTCTTAGGCTGACAGTCCCCGAAATCGGGTGCTAGAATTTCTTTAAAAAATATGTAAATGTTTACATGACTTATTTGATTGATTTCCCACCATTTTATATTTCAGAAGACATCCATCCAGACATTCCTAGAACCACGTAAACGTTCTCTGTCGAATAAACTTGTATTTGCTTCCCTCTGGTGTTCGGCTGCATCAATACATCCATTTATATCACTTAACTGCAACGTTAAAGAATGCGAGCTACACACTTCCTTAAACCTAAAATAAGTCAAGAAGTAATTTTGTGTGGAAGTCAAACATTTGTTCAGAACGACAAAATTGAGACCTTCTCATAGCCCATCTCTCATTGTCTATAGGAGTGATGTACACTCGTCAAATTGCCCAAATGTTAATTTAGACATTCACAAATTTTACAGATTTTGACTCTCACTAACGTCATGAAATGTTTGGCAAAGTAGTAAAGAATGTTGTATTATACTTTTCTTGTGTACTACATCATATGGTTTGAAAAGTGTTTTTTTTCTCAGACATAAATGAACAATTCCAGGTGAAAGCTAAAGGTCATAGCTTCCTGGGGGGAGGGACACCACTACATTAATAAAATATTTCCCTCTTGCTAGATTGATGACTAAAGCCCTAGTGAAACATTGCAAAATGGTTGTCAGCTCAACTGGTTAAATACAAGACCTGTTCATTGTGAAATGTATGTGTTCAAGTCTAATAATTTTGCTCTATATATTTTCTGCTCTGTATGTAATTTTATCTGTTTAAGCTGTTTGGACTGTTAATTGATATAACACAGGGCACCATTGAAAAAGAGACACTGGTCTCAATTGGGATTCCCTGTATAAATAAAGAGGAATATGATAGCGAGTATTATGTTGGAGTGGAATATGATGGAGAGGTATATAATAGAGGGAAAATAATAGAGGGAATATGATAGAGGGAATATGATGGAGGGAATATGATAGAGGAATATGATGGAGGGGAATATGATAGAGAATGAACGGAGGAATGTGTGACGCTCTTGAGCAACAAAGGTTGTCTGTTTGGTTATATAATCTGGAAAGACATGGATAAGAAAATGTTCAAACATAATTTTAAACAATACTGTTCTATAGTCAGCTGATATTGATTTCCTTATTTAATAATTGATTAAACTTAAATGCTAAACATCAATGACACCTACTCTTCAATTACATTTTTTGGGCCTATATAATTACACATCCAGCTAATTTTATTCCTCTATGAGCATGCATACCGTAAAGATACCGTAAGGATCACTCGACTGCAACAGCTCTGGTTGATTTAATCGATCAATGGCTCAGGTCACTTGACCAAGATAAACTTGTGGATGAGCTACTTCTTGATTTTAGTACTGCATTTGACCTTGTTGATCATATTGCTAATAGCTGAGGCCATTGAAGAGAGATGTTTTCTTGAACCCTCATTTCTTTTTTGGAACTTTGTTACTGAGGTGACATATCCTATGGAAGACTTGTTTTACTGTAGTAAGGTAGCCTATGTATTTCATTGATGATGATGATGATGATGAAAAATATTGACATTAGTGGTAGGCTGAGATCGAACAAACAACCTAAGTAAGCCTGGCTGCTAGTTATGATATCTAAAACAAATTGACTTTTAATTAGGCAAAACACATGTCGTTTGAATGGTCAACCATTTAATATGAGTTACAGCATTATATTTTAATAAAAAAATAGGTTATATGGATTCATTGTATATATTAGGTATGACTGTGCTGCATAGGTACAAAAAAATAGAAAATAAATAAACTAAATTGTGCCAGCATTTGATTACACATGAAAGCTGCGGTGGGTAACCATGGCAATGGGGACTCCATTGTGACATCACAAGATTCCGATTCTGGAAGGTTACCTGTTGCACAGACAAACTGAACAGTGCAAAGAGACTGATTCAACTAACCACTGACAGATTATTAATGTCCTATTTCATTAGTGAGAGAACACACTGCTTACTTCAGAGGTAGGTTGTAATATAACTTATTGTGAATGTGTTTCAGTAGTATAACTTATTTTCAAATGACTTGTGTATGAATGTGACATTTTAAGTAGACCTAACATGACTAGTGAAACTGTTGAAGAGAGATAGTTTGCTTGAGTCCTCTTTTTGTGAGAAAATGCTTCATCCTGACACCTGAGATGTCATGTTACAATTGTAGTGAGCCAGCCTAATGGCTAATGCATTCTATTGATGACAGAAAAAAAAAAACCTCTCTCTGTGTTAATCACCAACATATGTTGTAATCAATTATCTCAATAAATATGTACCAAAAGAGTATGTTATGTAAAAAAAACAAGTACGCCTACCTAATTTGTAGCTGATTCATTTCTAATAAGAATAATATGTTCTTAATTGAATGGACATCCATTTCAAATGGTTGAATAGATAGACCTCTTTAAATTGAGGTGCACTCAGGGGCACTCAAAGAGAAGACTGGCGTTTTTACCTCCTTGGTTTTTTTAAATAGATGAAACTGTACAAGTTAGGTCCTGTATGGATATAGAGTCATTTTCTACCCAAAACACAGTGTTTTCAATGATATGATGGAACTGATTAGTGTGGTTTGTGAGAACCAAGCCCAATATGGAGTAGAGCTACATGAGGGGTTGAATAAGGCTCAATAGTAAGGTACAGAAAGAGCAAGAAGTTTGCTTTTTAAAGTCTGTGTTGTGCTTTTTCATCTGCCATGGCAACGCCTTGCATCACAATGATGATGCCAAAGAACAGCCAAAATCGATTCATTTGAACTTGGTCGCTTTTCCAGTAGCCAACTTTTTACTAGTAATTCAGATAGGCCTATTGCGTAAACATATCTGGAGCAGAATTCTCACTTGCTTAATTGTAAGTAGCTGGGAAGAAAACGTTTGCACATTGTAAAGAGATGCATTATTATTTGGTTAGCAACACCCACTTACTACAACGTTATGTATTTTCCAGAGTTATTGTTAGTTAAGAGGAAGACATGGAGGGTTCAACGCTGACACAGAGGAGGGGTGAGTGTCGGTTGAAGGAAAGGGCGATCCAGACAGACAACGTGATGGAGCTGGGAGCCAGGTTGGCTCTGGTTTTGCAGATCCAGAGGATCAGGAGAAGAAGATGAAGAGGATTGGTTCAAGACGAGGAAAATGGCAAGACTGATTGAGGAGGTAACAAGACCAACTTTGACAAAGTTCTATTCAACAATATTAATTAAAGCAAATATAAGTTATTGTAAGGGCAAAATGTTCCATATGCCATGGAATGTAAGCTAACAATGTTTTGTCCTTATTTCTTTTTGTATTAGGCCACACCAAGGCAATGCTTATATCTGTTCTTGTCTAAATGTGTTGTATCATGTCTGTCTGTTTCAGTGTATTTATGTCCTCAGTTCTTATGGTTGTCTTGTCATAAAAAATAAACAACCGTTCTATCATAGACGCTCATATCAGGATTATGTGGTTGTCTCACCTAGCTACCTTAAGTTGAATGCACTAACTAACTATAAGTCGTTCTGGATAAAAGCGTCTGATAAATGGCTAAAATGTCAAATGTTATGCTGGGTGTGGGACATGTATTTTTACACTTAGCTGGCCCATTGGCTAGGGGACCCAACTGGCTCCAATTCATTCAATTTCCTCGAAACATCCCAGCCTGCTGTTTCAGCCACAGAGTGCCCAGTTGCCACAGAGGCCACTGCTACCACAGCCACTGTCAAGGGAGAGAATCGATGGGCAGCTAGAAGCCTTCCTTCAGTGCTGCCTCCATGCCTGCCAACAGTCTTTGACGATGACTTCATGCCACCAGAGCAGACAGTAGAGGATACCTATGAGGTCTCAGTTGCTACAGAGACCACTGCAGGCACAGTTACTGTTGATTTTGGAGAGTACAGATCAGCAGCTAAATGCCCTGTCCCAATGCTGCCTCCAAGTCTGCCACTTGTCTTTGAAGTTGACTACAAACTGCCAGGGGAGGCATTAGAGGGCACCACCAAGTGTCCAGTTATCAGTGAAACAAACAATGATGTGTCCACTCACCTCAAAAAGGGCATGGCAGCTGATCAAACCCTGCAGCACTGCCTCCAAGCTCGCCATGTATCCGAGACTCTGACCACAAACTGACCGAGGACCAGCAACACTGTCTCTAATCCTGACCTGCACCCACAACAATGCCCATAAACAGCTATGGAAGACAGTTGAGTGGACTACAAAGTGCTCAGTCAACAGAGAGGCAACTGTTTCCATTTACAACTGGGATGATAAAAGTCCTCCAGGTCTGCAATGCATTCACAACAACAATGACCACAAGCAGCCAAAGGAGACAGTTGAGGACACCACAGAGTGCTCAGTTAACACAGAGGCAAGTGCAGTTGCATCCACTGTCAAGAGAGAGGAACTGATGAGTGATAAAAGCCCTGTCCTAGCACTAACTCCAAGCCTGGCATGCATCCATGACAAGGACCACAAGCAGCCAGAGCAGAAAGGGAAGGGCACTAGTGAAGAGGTGGATCGCTGCCCTCATGCTCACCAGCTGGTCCCAGATGCTAACTTAACTCTGGCAACCCCTCTGCTCTGCTTGGCCACTAAGACGCCTGTTAGAGTGAGAGCCTCCATATGCAGGTCAGAGGATGAGGAACCCAGGCCCTGGACGCTGGAAGAGGCAAAGGTAGGTGTCCTATTTTACACTACTACTCTACAGGGTTGGGGGTCTGTTCCATTTCAATTCAAAGCATTGAATTAAGAACTTCCTGAATTGACTGGAATTGAAATGGAACTGACCCCAACCCCGCTACTCTATGCTCATAGTATAAAACATCACCCCTTACTAGGGTTAACATTTGTATTACGTTTGGTGTGGACCCAGGAAGAACATCTATGGCTATTATGAAATCGGTTTGGGATACAAATAAACAAGTTACCTCAATTACTGTCCTCCAAATTGTGTGCCCCATGAGGCCTTCAATGTATGTTGATCACTCAAATGTGTATTGAATGTGCCACATTGGAACAATATTACATCTAGAGTCAATGTCTTCCTGTTAGGATTATTGGACAGGCATTGACATTGAGAGTGAAGAGAGGAGCGTCAAGGAGGAGTTGAGCCCAAGGGAGGGATTGAAGCGTGAGGCGGACCGTGCCCATTCCAAGAGCTCCAATGGGACGGTTTCATCAGAGAGAGCAGAGACCATCCTGGGAAGAGTGGGCTTTCTGGCCATGAACCTCAAGCATTAAGTCACGTTTATAAAGATCGAGGAAAAAGAGAAAAATAAGAAACTGAATAAGATGTTGAACGGTGACGAGAAAGAGAGAAATGAGATGAAGGCGAGAGAGAAAGAGCAAAAGAAAGCCATGAAGGCTGAGAAAAAGAGGGACAAGTTAGAACAGAAAAAGAGAGAGAAGGAAAGAAAAGAGAAGGAAAAGGCAGAGAAAAAGAGGTTAATGGGGCTGATTAAGATACACAATGCCATGATGAAAGACAGGATTAAGAAAGAGAAGTAGTGGTCTGAGGAGCTGAAAAAGAGAGAGAAAGCTCAAGCTGAGCTCCTGGAGATGGAGCGAAGATTCAAAAAAAGGAGGAGAAGAAGATAGAAAAGAGGAGGAAAGAAGAGAGGAAGAGACTGGAGAAGAGGAAAAAGAGGGGAGCCAGCTGGAGGTGGAACTGAGAGGGTGATAGAAGAGCAGGGAAGGGATGAAAGCTTGAAGATGGATGAGTAGACTGGGTAAGAAAGAGTGAGAAGGGAGATACTGTATTTTTGCATGCAATGAAAAGCAAAGAATAAAAAATTAAATGTTTCCTCTGTTTGTTTTTTGTCAATGCATACCGTACAAAACATTATAAACACAAAATGTTTACTTTTCTACAGCACAGCAAGCGGTACCAGAGTGCCAAGTCTAGGTCCAAAAGGTTCCTTAACAGCTTCTACCCCCAAGCCATAAGACTGCTGAACAATTAATCAAATGGCCACCCAGACTATTTACATTGACACCTCCCCCCTTTGTTTTTACACTGCTGCTACTTGCTGTTTATTATCTATGTATAGTTACTTTACACCTACCTAAATGTACAAATTACCTCAACTAACCTGTACCCCCAAACCTTGACTCGGTACCGGTACCCCTTGTATATAGCCTCGTTATTAT
Organism: Coregonus clupeaformis; assembly: GCF_020615455.1. NCBI lineage: Eukaryota > Metazoa > Chordata > Actinopteri > Salmoniformes > Salmonidae > Coregonus > Coregonus clupeaformis. The sequence continues at coordinate 22,094 of NW_025537364.1, forward strand.
TTTATTGTGTTACTTTTTTTTATTTTTTTACTTTAGTGTATTTAGTAAATATTTTCTTAACTCTATTTCTTGGACTGCATTGTTGGTTAAGAGCTTATAAGTAAGCATTTCACGGTAAGGTCTACACCTCTTGTATTCGGCACATGCCAAATACAGTTTGATTTGATTTTATTTGGAGACTAGTAAGGATCAATGGAAAGATGAACAGAGCAATTTACAGAGAAATCCTTGATGAAAACCTGCTCCAGAGCGCTCAGGACCTCAGACTGTGGCTAAGGTTCACCTTCCTACAGGACAACGACCCTAAGCACACAGCCAAGACAACGCAGGAGTGGCTTCGGGACAAGTCTCTGAATGTCCTTGAGTGGCCCAGCGGGGCCAGACCGGACTAGGGGCGCAATGGGAGGATTGTTGGAGGGTGGTGGTCAAGCCCGGAGCCGGAACCGCCTCAGAGGAGGAATGCCCACCTGGCCCTCCCCTGTTCCGTTTATATTTGGCACGGTCGCAGTCCGCGCCTTTGGGGGGGGATACTGTCACGCCCTGGCTCTGGGACTCTGTTATGTTGAGCCAGGGTGTGTTGTTTCTATGTGTTTTGTGTTCTAGGTTGATTATCTAGCTCATGTGTTTCTGTGTTGGCCGGGGTGGTTCTCAATCAGAGGCAACGAATATCAGCTGTTGCTTGTTGTCTCTGATTGGGAACCATACTTAGGCAGCCTGTTTTCCACAGTGTTTTGTGGGATCTTGTTCCGTGTATGGTTAGTGTCTGTTACCAAGGATGTCAAGTATTGTTTTGTTGTTTTGTTTCGTGTAAAAATAAATAAGTATGTTCGCAAATCACGCTGCGCATTGGTCCACTTCCTCCAACGATCGTGACAGGTGCCAATAATTCAGGAGGGCACTGTACACTTCTACTCATCACTTAGAAACTGTAATGGAAGAAGTCTTCATTGTTACCCTTATCTCTCTCCCTTTGATTACCCTCATGTCAGTCATACATTATATCACAAAATATTAAGCTTCAAAGGCAAAAAATATGATTAGACAAATAATATTTATTTGAATGATACTGTATTTTACTATATTTAAATTTAAATGAAATGTTTTTGTAATTATTACATTTTACGAAATGTAAAAACAAAACATTAAAAAAATTCAAAAATAACAAAAGCAAGGTAAAAAGAAAAGGACACAGAAACAGATCCAGATTCCTATTGATTTTATGAGTTGTCTTTGACCATATCCAGTTAATCACATATAGAGGTTGGTCTTTCAGTACATTTTATGAAAAAAACAATGTTGTGTGTTTTTTTTTGTAATTTCCTTGACAGTCGGCCATTCGAGTGCATTATGTAATTCTATGGAGAACATCTCATAACCACATTGCAGAACCTTTCTTGCTGCCTTATTTTGTGCCTAATTTTCTCTACCTATCCCATAGGTATAAACACTGGTAATGGCTCTACCTTTCCCTCTGATAGGCTTTGTTTGCCATATTACACCTAATTTATATAGCCATATGATCAACAAGGTCAAATGCAGCACTAAAATCAAGAAGCAGCTCATCCACAAGTTTATCTTGGTCAAGTGACCTGAGCCATTGATGGATTAAATCAACGAGAGCTGTTGCAGTCGAGTGATCCTTACGGTATCTTTACGGTACGCATGCTCATAGAGGGATAAAATTAGCTGGATGTGTAATTATATAGGCCCAAAAAATTTAATTGAAGAGTAGGTGTCATTGATGTTTAGCATTTTAGTTTAATAAATTTTTAAATAAGGAAATCAATATCAGCTGACTATAGAACAGTATTTGTAGACCTGCCAACAGCGCCCATTGTTTAAAAATATATTTGTACATTTTCTTATCCATGTCTTTCCAGTTGATATAACCAAACAGACAACCTTTGTTGCTCAAGAGCGTCACACATTCCTCCATTCATTCTCTATAATATTCCCTTCCATCATATTCCTCAATCATATTCCATCTATTATATTCCCTCTATTATATTCCCTCTATTATATTCCTCTCCATCATATTCCACTCCATCATAATACTCGCTATCATATTCCCTCTATCATATTCCTCTTTATTTATACAGGGAATCCCAATTGAGACCAGTGTCTCTTTTTCAATGGTGCCCAGTGTTATATCAATGAACAATCCAAACAGCTTAAATAGATACAATTACATACAGAGCAGAAAATATAAAGAGCAAAATTATTAGACTTGAACACATATATTTCACAATGAACAGGTCTTACATTTACATTACATTTTAGTCATTTAGCAGACGCTCTTATCCAAAGCGACTTACAGTTAGTGGGCCCCCGTGGGAAACGAACCCACAACCCTGGCGTTGCAAGCACTACCAACTGAGCTACAGGAGGGCCTGTCTTATATTTAACCAGTTGAGCTGACAACCATTTTGCACTGTTTCACTAGGGCTATAGTCATCAATCTAGCAAGAGGGCAATATTTTATTAATGTAGTGGTGTCCCTCCCCCCAGGAAGCTATGACCTTTAGCTTTCACCTGGAATTGTTCATTTATGTCTGAGAAAAAAAAAAACTTTTCAAACCATATGATCTAGTTCACAATAAAAGTATAGTACAACGTTCTTTACTACTTTGCCAAACATTTCATGACATTAGTCATAGTCAAAATCTGCTAAATTTGTGGATGTCTAAATTAACATTTGGGCCATTTAACCAGTGTTCATCCCTCCTATAGACAAAGGGAGAAGGGCTATGTAAAGGTCTCGATTTTGTCGTTCTGAACAAATGTTGGACTTCCACACAAAATTACTTCTTGACTTCTTTTAGGTTTAAGGAAGTGTGAAGGTCGCGTTCTTTATCGTTGAGCTATGAAAGTTATGTATTTAACTCTGCCTGCTCGAGACAAATTCAGTGATTGCTTTGCCATGTCTGTGCCGTGAAGCAGTCAAGCTGGATAAAAGTTTTTCCTGGAACGCCACTTTGATGTAGCGCTGCAGTGAAGTGATATAAATGGATGTAATTATGCAGCCGACCACCAGAAGGAGGCAAATACAAGTTTATTCGACAGAGGATGTTTACATAGTTCTAGGAAGGTCTGGATGGATGTCTTCTGAAATATAAAACGGTGGGAAATCAATCAAATAAGTCATGTAAACATTTACATATTTTTTAAAGAAATTCTAGCGCCCGATTTCGGGGACTGTCAGCCTAAGAGATTTTATGTCTTAAAGTGATCTAATGAAAAAACAAATCCTCTCTGTCACATTCCTCTCAATATATTCCCTCTATCATATTCCCCTCCATCCTAATCCCTCTATCATATTCCTCTCTATCATATTCCTCTCCAACCACTCCTCCTCCTTCCTCCTCTCCCTAATCTCAGTGCAGCCCCTCTCCATCCACTAGAGCAGGAAGTCTCTGGGCTCAGTGAGGTCCAGCTCAGACTGAAGAGAGGCCGTTTTAACTCTCTTCTCCTTTAGCTGTTCCTCCAGCCTGGCAAGTACTATCTCCTTGTCAACCAAGCAACCTGATCTGGACTTTGAGATGATCTGACGTCTCTTTTGCTTGAGACATTTCTCTTTGCTGCTCATCTCTTGAGTATTCCAGTACACGAATATCCTTCTTGAAGTAGCATAAATCTGAGGCTACCTCTTTTTTCAGATCCTCATGTGCTTCTCTTATAGGTTTGAATGTGTGTCCTCTGTCGTCTCACCCATCTCTGCAGATCACAGAGATCAGATTACTGTCCGTCTCACAGAACAGCTTCAGAGCCTCTCCATGTTCACGACATTCATCTCTCTACTGTTTCCTCTCTCGGCTGTAGCTCTCTGTCTTTTAGCATTTTCCTCCAGCTTCAGCTCGAAGGCCACGTTCCTGATCAGTCTGTTGATCTGGAAGATTCTGTCTCTGACCAGAGAGTCTTGGAGGCATCTCTTGCAGAAGGTGTGCTGATAGCTTAGAGACACAGGCTCAGTGTAGATGTCTGTGCAGATGGAACAGCACAGGTGGCCATAATGACTGTGCTCATGCTCAGTGTGTGAGAGACAAAGAGGCAGTGTCCGAATACCCATATTAGAGTACTAAATAGTATATAAAAACATTTAGTTTTTTAGTATGTGAAATTTAGAAATTATGCCGCGTTCACATGCTAGTCGGACATAGGAAACTCTGAAATGTCTGACTTGCTGTTCGTTGAATGCGCCACGTGTATAACTACAACCAGTAAGCAAGTCTGACATTTCCGGGTTTCCAAGTTCCGACTAGCATGTGAACGCGGCAATAGTACTCAGAATTCGTCATCTAATGCGCGATTGCATTGACTCCCGTCATTTGTTCATTTCGGTACAGCGCGTCAATTTATCTGACTATCAGCTGTTGCAAAACAAGTGAGTCAGAAAAGAAGAGTGCATTCTACTAGATCAAAGGCGAAATTAGTATGCAGTTTAAGTATGTATTACGCTAGAATGGATATTTAGACACGGCCAGTAACAGGTCTGTCTTGGAAAATACATGTATATTCTTGAAGTACACAGTCAAATTAACATTAGCTTTAAAGCCCTCATGAAGAATACTGATAGACTTCTTGTAAAGGTAGAGGCATGTGACTATCATAAAGCAAGACAGACTAAAGTAACAGTAACAACTTTCAGTGTGGGTGTGGGGAAAAAGCTAAAACACAAGTAAATAAAGGATGGGTTTTATTATCCATACAGTATAAATAGGAAATGTCTAATAAACAAATGATTCCAACTAATTCTTTGGATTGGAGATGACTGCTTTAGACTGTTGATATGCATGCACACATTGAGGTCAGCAAGCACCAAATAAGTGTCCAGCATGCTCTAGTGGTTATTACAAGTAACTACACATATCACACCACAACAGCTAACATAGTGTCTCACTCCCTCTCCTCCTCTCCACCTCTCCCTCTTGTCTCCTCTGTTCTTCCTCTATTCCTCCTCCTCTCCTCCTCGCCCTCTCAGCGGCTCCAGCTAGATAGAGTGACGGCGAGGTGGCCTCCTGCCTCTCTCACTGGAGGGCGGGAGAGGGGGAACAAAGAGGAGGAGGAGGAGGTGGAGAGAAAGAGAGTAGGAATGGAAGAGGAGGTGGAGAGGGGTAGAGGAGGCAGAAAGCCTGGTCTAAGTATTGCTTTAAAGGGAAGAGAGGGGGACGAAGAGAGAGTGCGAGAGATGGGGGGAGTGGGAGAAAGAGGGGAGGAGGGGGAGGGCAGCTGTTTCCGACACTCCATCCTTACACCTGCAACAGGTAGGCCAGGGGGTGGGACCTGTAGGTGAGACTCATAACATGATAAGGGGGGCAGGTGAAGAAGGGGTGGAGCTGGAGTCAAGGAGGGGAGGGTGTTCCTACGAGCCCCCTGCCAGCGAGACGGTTGAGCAGGGAGGAAGTCTGTCCACGGAGCATTTCTGGGTCATTGGGTCGCCTCCAATGAGATTACATCCCCCTCTACAATGTAAAGCAGTTTGAGTACTGGGGGGTTCTCTGTATAAATCCAAGGTGAAACCTCCAGGGGCTAGCCTTCTCTCAGGAGAGAGTCTGCTCTGGGCTGCCTGCGAAAGGTGCTCCTCTGTGGGAAAGAGGAGAGAACAAGAGGCCCCAGAAGAGATCTCCTTATGGTAGTGATGGACATATCAACTATCCTTGTCATCTTCCACCTCTTCCTCTTCCTCTTGCTCGGCCTTCTCCCTCCTTTCCTTCTTACAGTCTTACAGTCCTTCTGAGAGCCATTTTCTCCCTTTCCTCCTTCCTCTCCTCCCTCTTTCTCTTCCTCTACCTTCCTCTCCCTCCTTCCCTCTTGGTAAACCTTGTTTAGTCGAGCCAGATTGTGGATAGCTAGCCATGGTTTAGACCACTGTCGCTGTCTGGGTGGGGGGGGATACAGGACTGGTCCACTGGACTCAGCTCACATGGGGAGAACCTGCTGCTGCTGCCACTCCCCCCTCTTAACTGGGATGAGATCACGTTTGGAGGAAACCTGGCACCATCCCTACGGTGAAGCATGGTGGTGGCAGCATCATGCTGTGGGGAGGATTTTCAGGGACAGGGACTGGGAACACGCCCCATTCACATCGACGGGGCTGTAGTGGAGCGGGTCGAGAGTTTCAAGTTCCTTGGTGTCCGCCTCACCAACCAACTATCATGTTCCAAACACACCAAGACAGTCGTGAAGAGGGCACGACAACGCCATTTCCACCTCAGGAGACTGAAAAGATTTGACATTGGTCCCAAGATCCTCAAAAAGTTAAACAGCTGCACCATCGAGGCAACTGCTCGGCATCCGACCGTAAGGCGCTACAGAGGGTAGTGCGTACGGCCCAGTACATCACTGGGGCCAAGCTTCCTGCCATCCAGGACCTATATACTAGGCGGTGTCAGAAGGCAAGCGGTACCAGAGTGCCAAGTCTAGGTCCAAAAGGCTCCTTAACAGCTTCTACCCCCAAGCCATAAGACTGCTGAACAATTAATCAAATGGCCACTCAGACTATTTACACTGACACCTCCCCCCTTTGTTTTTACACTGCTGCTACTCGCTGTTTATTATCTATGCATAGTTACTTTACCCCTACCTAAAAACCGATTTTGTAATAGCCATAGATGTTCTTCCTGGGTCCACACCAAACGTAATACAAATGTTAACCCTAGTAAGGGGTGATGTTTTATACTATGAGCATAGATTAGCAGGGTTGGGGTCAATTCAATTTCAATTCCAGTCAATTCAGGAAGTACTTAATTCAATGCTTTGAATTGAAATGGAACAGACCCCCAACCCTGTAGAGTAGAAGTGTAAAATAGGACACCTACCTTTGCCTTTTTCAGCGTCCAGGGCCTGGGTTCCTCATCCTCTGACCTGCATATGGAGGCTCTCACTCTAACAGGCGTCTTAGTGGCCATGCAGAGCAGAGGGGTTACCAGAGTTAAGTTAGCATCTGGGACCAGCTGGTGAGCATGAGGGCAGCGATCCACCTCTTCACTAGTGCCCTTCCCTTTCTGCTCTGGCTGCTTGTGGTCCTTGTCATGGATGCATGCCAGGCTTGGAGGAAGTGCTAGGACAGGGCTTTTATCACTCATCAGTTCCTCTCTCTTGACAGTGGATGCAACTGCACTTGCCTCTGTGTGAACTGAGCACTATGTGGTGTCCTCAACTGTCTCCTCTGGCTGCTTGTGGTCATTGTTGTTGTGAATGCATTGCAGACCGGGGGCCTGTTGCACAAAAGTAGAATTAAGACATCCGGGATAAATGACTCAGCTGAGCTCAATGAAGCCAAAACATGTGCGTCCAGGCTTAATTGGTTGCACAAAGACCAAGCCAGGATGAGCAGACACGGATTCATTAAGCCAGGTGAAACCAATCCTGGATAGGTGCGCGCTCACGGCTCACTCAAATAGACCCCGCCACAGATCACAGATTAACTGATTTACCATGGCAACTAGAGCCGCGTACTTTTCCCCGTCGGAAGCACAAATCCTCATGGAGGCATACGAGGAGGTAAAAGATATAATTAAGAAGAAAGGCAACACCGCCACAGTGATAAAGCAAAGAGAAAAAGCGTGGCAAAGTATTGCAGACCGCCTGAATGCGTAAGTAGCTCCGCTGAAACATCACAATTACAATTCAAATATTTAATTCACATCTCCAAAAATGCAGTTGTACTGTAATTATGAAACGGTTAAATTTTTTATTGAAATGCACTGCAGATATGAGTGAAATTGTGTAAAGTAACTCCATCACACTGTATAAAGCTATGATAAATTTTTGATATTTTTACTGAAAACAAGACAAAAATACCAAGTAATTTTTTGCAGTGTGACTCCATTAAATGTGTGTGTGTGTGTGTGTGTGTGTGTGTAGATTAAACATGAACGGGCCAAAACGGACATGGCAGCAGGTCAAAATCAAATACAAGAACATTCTGCAGAATGGTATGGTCCCCTGACTAATATTTAACAAAGCACAAGCATATATTGTACCCAGAAGGTGCCTGCTCACACATTGTCTGTACTGTTTTAGCAGTGAAAAAGAATACCCCACAGACAAGGCACGGGTGGTGGGTCACCAAAGGCTGACCTTACCCCAGCAGAGGACATGGCCTTGGAGCTAAATAAAGGCAGGCCCGTCTTAGAGGGGATCCCTGGGGGAAAGAGACGAGCATAGGTTCCTCCCAAGATGCCACCCGCTTCATTCAAGGTATGTCCTTCCATCTCTACATGGGATACAACCACATTCATATTGAATCAATTTGGACTGTCTGACTTTGGTTTACCTATTGCCTTGCAGTGTCTGGCAGCACTGTGTTCCTGTTAGAGCCACCAGCACAAGCACCAGACGATGCTGATCCAGTGAGTACTCCATCAAAGGCATACTGTAGGCCTGGCATGTCTTGTCTACTAGCTTCAATATGAATCCGATTAAATGTGATAGGGTGAAGGCCCCAGTGCAGCAGCAACAGCACATGATGGAGACGATGATGAGGAGGAGACCATCTCTCTGGATTCCAGAAGGCATGAGGTATCATGTTAAGACTGTGAAAGTACTATTTACTCTACAATGGTGAGGAGTCCTCATCAAAATCAAAAAAATCTAATTTATTTTACAGGACCCAGATGCTATACAGTGGGAAAACCAGCCTGGCAACATAGTGCGTATTAATAAAAGGACACCACATCCTGCCAAATTCCAGCTGCGCGTAATTGTATTGTGTTCACAGAGCTCACAAGCTATCAGAAAGTTGTATGGCAACCACCTCCGGCGCCAAATAGAACTGGCAGACATAGACATTCAGTACAAGAAGAAAAAGATGGAAAATCTTGCACTGGAGTCCGAAATAAAAAAAGAGGACAATTAGGAAACTGGACCTTGAAATAAAAAAACTTGAGAGGGAGGTGAGATATGCCTTCAATGTACACTGTATGCTAACTGTAACACAAATGTATTAATCATTATTTTTCTTTCCTCCCCCAGCTCCAAGAAGATGACACAGCTCAAAATAAAAATTAGGTATATTCTCGTAAAGTCAAGTGAGCCATGACATATGAGCTCTTATTGTGAGCACACAGGACGGTGGCATCTTTCTAAGGTTTTTTTATTTTCCCAGCAATCAGTACAACCAAGTCATCGTTATAAGGCATCGCCCTCTTTTGCCCACCCCCAGCACCAGGTGTGGCCACTAGCCTATATGAAGGCCCAAAATTGTGTGTTCCTTTCTGCTCTGACAATGGCATGCCCATTCGTGCGAGATGTGGTGGATGAAGAAGCACTTGTGCTGAGGAGAGCCTTCAGGCGAAAGGGTCTTCAGGGGACCGGTTGGACCCACTGGCCTTCCCTGATGACCATCTATATGAAAGATACAGGTTTTCTGCAGATGGCATCAGGTATCTATGCAGACTACTGGGTCCCAGGATTAAGCACCGCACTGCACGGAGCCATGCACTGAGTGTGGAGCAAATGGTTTGTGTGGCCTTGCGCTTTTTTTGCTAGTGGAGCCTTCCTGTACTCAGTGGGGGATGCAGAACAGCTGAACAAGGCCACAATTTGCCGCACAATAAGGAGTGTGTGTCTGGCTATCAAAGCATTAGCAGATGTCTTCATCTCCTTCCCTGGCCACAGAAGACTCTGTGACATCAAAGAGGAGTTCTATAGGATTGCAGGTAAGAGGATCTACAAATTACAGGACAACTGTTAACACATAGTAGGATACTCATTACTTTGTGTGACAGGTTTCCCCAATGTCATTGGTGCAGTGGACTGCACACACATAAGGATAAAGCCCCTCAGGTGCCCATGAGGCCGATTTTGTGAATAGGGAAATCCTTTCACAGCATTAATGTTCAGGTGAACATAACTTTTTGATATTGTCCATTGACCGAACACTCTGCATTGCCAGTGATGTGCATTGATTGGTGTAATATTCCTCATCTTATGATTTCAGATGGTCTGCAATGCTGACTGTGTGATCAGCAATGTTGTGGCAAAATGGCCTGGCTCAGTCCATGACTCCAGAATCTTTCGGGCCTCTGAAATCTATCAGTGCCTATCACAAGGTAAGCCACACAACCCCTATTTATAACCATCATGGCTGTGTCAAGAATATCACTGTGTTTATGAGGTAGTAATGATGAGATTTTGTGTTGACAGGTGAATTCTCTGGTGTGTTGCTGGGAGACAGGGGGTATGGCTGCCAGCCTTTTCTCCTGACACCTTTCACAGACCCCCAGGAAGCACAGCAGGCCTACAACCATGCCCATGCCAGGACCAGGGCCAGAGTTGAAATGACCTTTGGCCTCCTGAAGGCACGCTTTCACTGCCTTCACAAATTAAGGGTCAGCCCTGTTAGGGCATGTGATATTACTGTGGCTTGTGCTGTCCTCCACAATGTGGCCTGCCTGAGGAAGGAGAGGGCCCCCCAGAGTGCCACCAGCCATGGACTGGGACAATCCGGCAATCTTCCCTGATGACGACAGTGGTCGGCTGCTGAGGGACCAATATGTGTTGAATTATTTTAGTTAGTATGTGTGCTTTCAATTTTGGTTAAATATGTCCTGCTGGTGGCAGAGGAATTTGGGTTTTTTGGGTTCGTTTTTTTACGAATTTGGCCTCTTATGATGTTTGTGCGGTATACTGTGTGTAATACAAGGCTGCAGGGAGGCTACTGCATCCATTCATTTGTCTGTTCAGTTGATGTGTATGGATTTGTCCTGCATTTATTTTAGTGTGCAGACATGCAGGGTGTGTTATATACAGACCTTTGAATGTGTATGTATCATTTTGTATAATATGCTTGGATTCTGTGCTTTCCATCTTGTAGAGTCACTGTGACTTCAGTTTCGAAAGGAGCTGATGGTTTACCTGCTTTGTTTTGTCCTTATTCAATAAAGGGAACATAATGTTACACATTGTGTTTTTATATTCATATGGAATGTGTATTTGTTTATATGACAGAGTACTAGGGGCCACACTGAAGAAAAAGGATAAAGTCATAAATTTATGAGGCTGGTTCTTTCTGCAGAAAGCTACATATTGTTTTTACAGTTTTGATACTTATGACAATGTGATACTTAATATTCTGGCACATCAGCATGTCTTTGTTTATGAAACCATACTGAAGTACAATTTCACGAAATGCCCCACATCTGTCATTTTAACAACTGTCCTCCTTTAAAACAACTGGTTACAATATTATGACTTGTGTTTTTTCCCCCTCTGTGGCCCTAATATTCTATCATTTTATATATAGCCTTATAGTCTATGGGAAACTGTAAATTATCTAATGATAGCAACATCATCTAAAAATCATTTTTATCCAAAATCATTGAAATTAATGATCACAAACGTTTAAATAATGACAGTGGGTCTAGTTATATGTGATAACAATGTATAGTGAGCAGTGAAATAACTATTGGTTTCCATTTGTGGTGACTGCTGACTGACGTTAGGGATGAGATTAAATAGATCCTGGAATTTAGCCTGGTCTGGAGCAGGCTAGCTCCACAGAATAAATCTCCATGGTAATTTATACCATAACATATCCTCATGCCCCCTATCCATCTTTAGTGCAACCGGATTACGGATCAATTGAGCCAGGATCACCAAGATATCCTGGCTTAATCCCTTATCCTAGTTTTGTGCAACAGGCCCCTGGAGGACTTTTATCATCCCAGGTGTAAATAGCAACAGTTGCCTCTGTGTCGACTGAGCACTTTGTAGTGCACTCAACTGTCTTCCATAGCGGTTTGTGGTCATTGTTGTGGGTGCAGGTCAGGATTAGAGGCAGTGTTGCAGGTGCAGGAGGACTTTTATCAGCCAAACACTCCTCTGTGTGGACAGTGGACACAGAAACGGCTGCTTCCCTGGCAACTGGACACTTGTTGGTGTCCTCTACTGCCTCCCCTGGCAGAGTGTGGACAGTGGAGACGGAAACGGCCGCTTCCCTGGACACTTGACTCTTGGTGGTGTCCTCTACTGCCTCCTCTGGCTGCTTGTGGCCATTGTCTAGAATGTGTGGCAACTTTGAAGGCAGCATTGGAGCCGGGCTTTATCACCCAACAGGTTCTCTCCCTGGACAATGGATGTGCCTGCAGTGATCGCTGTGGTAACGGAGGACTCGGTGGCATCCTCTTTTGTCTCCTCTGTCAGTTGTGGTCAGAGTCTCGGATACATGGCGAGCTTGGAGGCAGTGCTGCAGGGTCAGGAGGGCTTTGATCAGCTGCCATGTCCTCTTTGAGGTGAGTGGACACATCATTGTTTGTTTCACTGATAACTGGACACTTGGTGGTGTCCTCTACTGCCTCCCCCTGGCAGTTTGTGGTCAACTTCAAAGACAAGTGGCAGACTTGGAGGCAGCATTGGGACAGGGCATTTAGCTGCAGATCTGTACACTCCAAAATCAACGGTAGCTGTGCCTGCAGTGGTCTCTGTAGCAACTGAGACCTCATAGGTATCTCTACTGTCTGCTCTGATGGCATGAAGTCATCGTCAAATCGACTGTTGGCAGGCATGTAGGCAGCACTGAAGGAAGACTTCTAGCTGCCCATCGATTCTCTCCCTTGACAGTGGCTGTGGTAGCAGTGGTCTCTGTGGCAACTGGGCACTCTGTGGCTGAAACAGCAGGCTTAGAGGTTTCGAGGAAATTGAATGAATTGCCAATGAACCGCTGAGCCAGGGGTGGGAGGGAGTAATGATAGAATCTGTCCTCTTCCTCAACATTAGATATTGCCACTGGAGCAACTGAGACCTCAGTGGTGCCCTCTACTGCCTGATGTGGCTGCATGGAGTCTTCGTCAAAGAAGTGTGGCAGGTATCGATGCAGCATTGAGGAAAGATGTATATCTGTCCATAGGTCCTCTCGTATACCTGTAGATACATCTGCAGTGGCCTCTGTGGCAACTGGGCATTCAGCAGACTGGCAGCTTTCAGGGACAAAGTATGAAAATACAATGAACCGCTGTGCATCCTGAGCGCGTATGGCAAATGGAGAGGGGGATGCAACATGGTAGGTATAGGCCTCTGATTGGTGAAAGCCAGTGGTGGGAGGGAGTCAATACAGGGAGCCATGAACTCAGTGAGAGGACAGTTGCTCACATCTCACACATTCTGCGTGAGAAAAGAAAACAGACATGATGAAAGTGATCACATTCAGTACATACATACATACTGTATGAGTCAGCACTACTTACTTATACATCACATATATATATATATATATATATATATATATATATATATATATATATAGTGTCCTCTAAGATGCTTCTCTGCACCAGTCTGTCCCAACCGTTGGTCCCTAGCCAATGGGCCAGCTAAGTGTAAAAATACATGCCCCACACCCAGCATAACATTTGACATTTTAGCCATTTATCAGACACTTTTATCCAGAACGACTTATAGTTAGTTAGTGCATTCAACTTAAGGTAGCTAGATGAGACAACCACATAATCCTGATATGAGCGTCTATGATAG
>NW_025537365.1:0-35872 GCF_020615455.1 Coregonus clupeaformis
AACTGATGGGATTCTATAGAATGCTGTTACTGGTAGTGATAAACTGTAAAGAACTGATGGGATTCTATAGAATGATGTTACTGGTAGTGATGAACTGTAAAGAACTGATGGGATTCTGTAGAATGCTGTTACTGGTAGTGATAAACTGTTAATGTTACACCCCTGAAAAAGGGGAGAAATAATCACGAACGTGACGCAGTTATGTTTCCTCACTGACAAATTTAGTGTAATGATTTTACAAAAATACCACATTTTACAGAACAACAGATCTACAGGAACCAGAGATTTGTAGGGTACAAAGCTTATTCAAGTCACAACAGCATAAACTGTAATTCACTAAAACATATACAAATGTTTCAATATAACTGTCAAACACAAAGTAGCTTTAGCTCAGTAACCCATAACTACATTTATCAACCATGTCAACAAAGTATTCGGAAACACATTATACAAATAACCCCAAATATTATATTAACAACGCACATATTCATTCACAATTAGCATAAAATGGCAGCTACTCTCAGTACGAAGCTATCGCTGCAACCAAGCAGATTACAGTCACACACGCACCTAATAACTCTCTTCAACTTAACTCTAACTTCCCTCAAGATGTTACTAACACATACCTTAAACTCTCTCTTCACAGGTTAGCAAGTTATTACATTCAAATTAACTCGTTTCATATCAATAACGTACCTAAAAGGGGAGAAATAATCACGAACGTGACGCAGTTATGTTTCCTCACTGACAAATTTAGTGTAATGAGAAAAGACCCGCGATTCCCCCAGGAAGTTGGGTGGAGACCAGAGCAATCGATCTCAGGCTCATAGATTAAGAGCATTTAGTAGATCACAGATGAACACTTTTACCCCTTAAATTAGGCACCACAAAATAAAGTAGTCAATATAACATTTACACATTCCTCTTACAATATTAACCCTTTGACTCTTGACGGATTTTAAACACATTTATGCATTTTATCAATCTCTATGAACTAGTACTGGATGCATTCTCTTTTAACCTTAGATATTTTAAGATCCTTACATACCATGAACTTACTAATACTTTTTAGTGTATAACAGGCTATGAATATGTCCTTTAACCTGTCACACTCTCCCCGACAAAATAAATGTTGTCCCAACATTACCAACATTATCTTCTTAAACAGTCTATAAGCACTGGACGTAGAAAATCCTCTTCTGTAAGCTAGTCCTTGAGCAGAGGTCAAAGTTCACAGTTCAAATAGAACCAAGAAATTATATTCACAGTCCATATCTGTTGACCAGCTGTATAAACAGTCCATAAGCAGTCTTTTCTCATACTATTGTCAACAGTCCATCAGTTTTAATGATCTCTATGCATAGTCTGCTAATTGTCTTGTGAAAGTCTGTGAAATCAGTCAGTAGTCCATGGTCAAACATGTCAACTCTGTCTGTGGCCCTCAAGTTTGCTGAAGTCCGATACATGTAGGGTGGCTGAAGGTAATATCGCTGTAGTGATGGCAGCCATGGAACCAGTCCTGGTGCAGGGTAGACAGGGAACAACTGTGGCTGTGGCTGTATACTGTAGCAGGAAGGGATACCAAGCTGATCATAGGTGATACGTCTTGGAGGGTGTCTCTCTCTTTGTGGCAGCTGGTAAGCTGGTTCCTCAGGTTCAGCAGCAGCAGTTAATGAAGGAAGCACTTAGTGGACGATCATCAGGCACATTTTCAGCAGGCAAGTTCATCTCCTCAGCAGGCAGTTCTTTAACTGTTGTTTTCTCCTCCAGCTGATTTTCAACAAGCGGCTGTGCTGGTAGCATATCAGGAACTGGCACCGCAACTGTTTGTTTCACTGGTGGGGGCCTGTTTTCCGACTCTCTCGCTGGTTCAGCATACCTCTCAGGTACTGTAGGAAATGTGGGGACCTGTAGCGGCTCATGATGAAGGTCATATTCATCCCCGCTGTCTTCATCAGAATCTAGAGGCTGTGATCCAGGCTGATGTCTCTTTTTCTTACTTTTGTCATCTTTAGTCATTTCTGGTTGTCTCTCAAAAGGTAAGTGGTCACAGGACATGAGCAGGTTTCTGTGCAGGACCCGGGAGCGTCCCCTACCCTTTTCTGGTCTCAACTCATAAATCGGCAGGTCTGAACCCATTTGTCTCACTACTGTGTGAATTTGATCTTCCCAATAGTTACGGAGTTTGCCTGGTCCTCCTCTTGGTGTCAGGTTTTTAATCAGAACTCGCTCGCCAGGCTGTAGCACTGAACTCCTAACTTTAGTGTCATAGTACTTTTTACTTCTTTTCAGCAGCTTTCTGAGCATTTTCATTTTGCAATGGCGTATGCTTCTTCCATTCCTCGTTTCCAGTTCTCCACGTAGTCTCGCTGGTTACTGGAACCTGCCTCTGTGCACAATCCAAAAGAACATATCAACTGGAAGCCTGGGTGATCTCCCCAAACAGAAGATAAAATGGTGAATAGCCAGTCGACTGCAAGGTGTGCAGTTATAGGCATAAACCAGTTTGTTTAGAGACTCCTTCCAGTTTGACTTTTGTGTCTCAGTTAGTGTCTTTAGCATTTGCAACAATGTTCTGTTCATTCGTTCCACTTGACCGTTCCCCCATCGGGTGGTAGGGTGTTTGTTCTGGACCCCGCCATGCCACTGAGTTTCTTTAACTGATGGAACAACTGATTTTCGAATTCTCCCCCTTGGTCATGGTGGATGCGGGAGGGGAACCCCAAACTTCAGGGCAAAGTCATTGAAGATGAGATTTGCAGCAGTTTTTCCTGACTTTGATGTGGTGGCGTAGGCTTGAGTGTAACGTGTAAAATGATCAACAATCACGAGGATGTACTCATATCCCCCTTTGCATCTGTCGAGATGGAGGAAATCTATACATACCAGTTCAAATGGCTGTGTTGTCACAATGTTTGTCAGAGGAGCTCTTGTTTCATGGCCTCGGCTTTTTCTGCTTGACACAGCTACAAGTTTTAGTCACATAGTGCTCGATGTCAGATTGCATATAAGGCCAGAAGAAGCGGTCACGTACTAGTGATACAGTGCGGTCAGTACCTTGGTGTCCCATGTTATTGTGCAACTCTTCCATCACTTTACCTTTGTACTGCTCTGGTAGAACTAACTGCTTGCGGGCTGTAGTGATTCTGTAAAGAATACCATCACTGTCGATTGTCAATTTGTCCCATTCTCTGAATAGGCATTTTGTCTTTGGACTGAATTCCTTTTGCTCTTAACTGGCGGTTTGGAACCAGACAGCTTGAAATCGAGCACAGGACGGATGACCGGATCAGACTCTTGTGCCTCTCTTATCCCCTCTTTTGGGATCGAGCTGATTGTTGCTGTAGTTGTCTCACCTTCAGCTGATACTGACATAGATGCAGCTGAAATTGACCAAGGCACAAAAGGCTCTTTCTGTACCTCTACTGCTTGTATAGTGGCGGCAATGGTGTCTGGTGGAAGCTCCTCAGAACATTCTCTCATCAGTGACTCTACATCCAGTGGCATCCTTGACAAAGCATCTGCATCACCGTTCTCTCTGCCTGGCCTGTACTTTATTGCAAAGTGGAAATCAGCCAATTCTGCAACCCACCTGGAAGTGGTTGCGTTCAGTTTTGCAGTAGACAGAATGTAGCTCAGAGGGTTGTTATCACTGTATACAGTGAAGGTCGGAGCATAGTACAAATAATCATGGAACTTATCAGTGATTGCCCATTTTAGAGCTAGAAATTCTAGCTTGCCAGAGTGGTAGTGATAGTTCTTCTCAGCTGCTGTTAAGGTTCGAGAGCCATAAGCAATGACCCTAAGCTTCCCATCTTGCTCTTGATAAAGAACTGCTCCCAAGCCTTGGTGTGACGCATCAGTGTGTACAACAAATGGCTGAGTGAAGTCAGGGAAACCTAAGACTGGTGGGTGAAGCAGACACTCAATCAGCTGTTCAAGTGCCTGTTGATGCTGGTCAGTCCACAGGATTGGCTTGTTTGAGGGCACCACATGACTTACTTTCTTTGTTTTTGCTTTCCGTGGGTGGTCAGGTAATTTCTCTGAATCTCTGCTTTCAGGAGGTCATACAGACAGCTGGCCCTCCTAGAAAAGTCTTTGATGTACTGTCTGTAGTAAGTGAGTAAACCAAGCATTTTTCTGAGCTGGCCCACAGTCTGTGGTCTGATCTCTTTCAATGCTCTTACTGCTTCAAAATCGGCTGGGTCAACTTTGCTGCCGTCTGCAGACACTATTCTGCCCAAATAACGGACCTGGGGTTTAAAGAGATCACACTTACTTGGCTTGAGTTTGATGCCATACTCTCTGAGACGCTGCAAAACCTTTTGCACATCATTCACATGGCTGTCGAAAGTTTTACTGAAAACTAGCGTGTCGTCCAGATAAGGAATGCAGATGTTGTCCCGGAGCCCTTCCAAACATTCCTCCATACAACGCTGAAAAGCTGCAGGAGCGTTCATGAGGCCGAATGGCATACGTATCCACTCATAGAGTCCCCATGGGGTCACAAATGCTGTCAGTGATCTGCTTTCTTCCGAGATGAACCCTTGGTGATATGCTTTTCCCTGATCTAAAAGGGAGAACCAGGAATTACCACCTAAACTGTCCATGATGTCCTGGACCCGAGGGATGGGCTGGCGGTCGGGATGTGTCTTTCTGTTCAGGTCTCTGTAATCTATACACAACCGGAGGGTCCCGTCCCTTCTTCCTAACGCACCACGACAGGTGAAGAATATGAAGAGTTTGACTTCCTAACCCAACCCTGGGCTATGAGGTCATGAAGGTAACTCCCTTCATCTCCTGATACAGTGGCCTGGGCACTGACATGTATGTGCGCTTGACTGGTTCAGAGTCCTTTAGAGAAATAGTCATTTTCAATCGTTCAATGCAGCCAATGTCATTGTCTGATCTGGAGAAGGAGTGACACTCTTCTCTAAGCATTTTCCTAACAACCTCTCTCTGTTCTTCGGTTAGGTGACTTAAACCTACTGGTGGATCCCACTGTTCAGTAGCAGTACATGGAGTTTGAACACTAGTGTGATTCACTGTGGCTGGGGTGACAGCTTTTTCAAAGACTTGGGCAGGTAACACAGTCATAATGGTTTGTACTGTACCGATTATGGTGCGTCCTAGCAGGGCAATGTCGTGGTCAGTGGGGTTAGAGACATCAAGCATGACAACTGGAAAAACACCTTTCTTAACTCTGACTAGTGTGTCAAAGAACTCAAGTTCATCTGGCCACTGCGGGTTCAGGTCTGGCTGGAAAAGCATTGTCATGTCATCTTTGAAAGGCTGGGAAGCTACCCGGCACTCAATCTGAATGCTACTGTGTTTTGGTACAGCAACCTTCTCTTTCTTGGTCTTCACTGCGTATTCATCTGTCTGTTCTGCGCTAACAGCCTGTATAAAAGCCCTCACCTTATTTCTTTTGAGGCTTGGGAAAGCTTTTTTACTGTACTGTACCGTTTAGTCTTTTCGGTCATTGTCAGGATGTGCTCATAACATTGAAACTCTATGATGGGATGAGATAGGTGACAGCCTTTCATTACCAGCACTGGGATGATCAGTTCCTTCGTTTGGTCAGTTTCAGAGGCTAACCCGAAAAGTTGTTTCAATCCATCCCAGGTACGGCATTTCAGTCCCATTTGCTGCCGTCAATCTTAGATCATCAGGTGAGTCCAGAATTTCTGAAACATCCCTCAGCCTTACGTTTGGGGAGAGAGATTCCGCTTTCCATCGTTCATCAATGACCGATACCTGAGAGCCTGTGTCCCATAGAGCTTGGAGGTGGTGGCGATTCAGGTGACACTCAACAAGGCACTGTCTACCGACTAGCGAGGTGACCCCTTATGGGGGTGGCAACCTTGAGCTAGGGATGGTAAAGAGTGGGCATTTTCTTCTGTACAGGAAAGCTTTTCACAGGTAGAGTCAATTTTCAGGTGAGTGCATTTTCCTTATGTTTAGTCCAATGTTGGTTTTGACATCCTTTGGAACAGTACAGTGTCTCTTTACATGATGAACATTGTTTCAGGTTCTCAAATGACTCTTCTCTGGCAGCCAATTTGCACATTTCTGGGACTTTTTGGTAGCTATGGTTAACACTTGTCCCTCAGCGGTAACCCTTCCCCGTTTAAAGGGGCCTCTTTGGATGGTCTGACTCCCGGATTTTACATCCAGCTTGAAAATGTTCTCCACTCCCACATCGGAAGCAGTGTGTGCAGCGTGCATCTGTTCTGGCCTGCTGGCAGACAAAACACCTCCTTGGAGCTTGAGCAGAGCGGTTGGTATACAGGTTAGGTGCATATTGATACTGCGCAGGGTCAGGTGCATGGGGCTGACTGTGGTTGCTGTAATACTGCTGCTGGGAAACAGGTGGCTGGGGTTCCCTATCTGGCCTCCTAACTGGAAGTGGGGCATGGGCATAAGGCGATGACTGAAACATAGGCTGCTGTAATGTCTCTTAATCTGAGCAATCTCTGCACTGAGACCTTTTAGGAAGCTACACCTGTCTTAAGTTCAGCTAACTCTGTTAACAGTTCTGCGGGTATCTTAGCTTTGGCTTCCTTCACAGGACACTTTGCAGATGGCGTATCTTCTAACTGGACTACACTTACAGTTGTAGCAGGCTGTAGGGCATTAAAACGCTTTTTGTTTCGTCTTTCTAACTCATTAGCACAAGCAATGTTAAGCTTCTCTAGCAAAACCTCATCTGATGTTTCGCTATCAAGCAGGAGAGGCTGCATGTCTATCCTGATACTGTCACTCTGGAGACCTGTAAGGACTGTGTGTAAACACATGCGCTGGACTAGGGCAGGGTCATACCTAAGCCCTGATTCCGACTCCTGGGACGCAAATAGTACTTTCTGCCTCAAATCTAAGACGCGCATCAGGAAGCTTTGAGGGGGTCTCCTTGCTATGCTGTGCTTCTGAAGCTAGCTGTTTGTAAAGCTCTGTTGCACTCTTCTCTTGGAAGTGGGAACGCAGGGATGCATCTAAGTGTGGGAAGAGTTAGCTGGGGTTTACCTTCCAAGTAGCTGCGTAGCTGTGAGCCTGGAGAAATAGCCCTGATTACTGCGTCTACTATTTCTACCTCAGGATAGCCTCTGTTAAGTCCATTCTCAATCTGATGGGCAAGGCTGGAAAAAGTCAGTTTATCTTTCTGGCCCGGTTCACCTATCTGACCAGAAATTTTTAACTCTTTGCGCCAGTATGAGCCGGGCTGTGCACTGGGTGAGAGCTGCATGCTCCTCTGAAGATGGGCAGGGGGTTGGGGCTGGCGCAGAGAATCACTGGCTTGGTCTGCAGTACTCTGCTCAGTTCCCACCCCTTGTTGTGGGGTTACAGTTCTCAGTCCCTCTATTCTGTGATGTGTTCTGGCTGTTTCAATATCATGGTCAGTTTGCCCTGTCTTGCTATCTATGCCACTGATCATCTCTGTCATTTGTCTTTAAGTAACAATAATTCCGACATGCCGCCATCTTCTAACTCTGCAACTTCCTCTCTTTCAAGGAACATCATAATGTGAGTCATCAGTGATATGAGGGATTTGTCTTGAACATCTCTTCTCTGTTCGCCTGATATGTCAAGGAAATCACATACGTCTAGTAACTTGTCTTTAGTCAGGGTGTGCAATTCTCCTACTACCTCTTCCTGTAGTTCTTCCAAGGCGGTTGTCATGTTGACAGGACAGGAGGAACCTTTACTGTGCAGGAGTTGACTCTGAATTAGATGGTCCTTACTGTCTCTGATGGTCTCTCAACGGCCTCAGTTGTACACGTACTTAACCACCAACTTCCAGCTCCCCTCGAACAGCAACACTTTCCTCACTGCAGCCTGCCTGGGTTGTTATGTAGGGATTTAGCTGGCTCGGGAATTCAGCGACCAGGATGTGGAAGCCGGACATCTGAGCAGCAATCTCAGCGGAGCCTCCAAAATGTTACACCCTGAAAAAGGGGAGAAATAATCACGAACGTGACGCAGTTATGTTTCCTCACTGACAAATTTAGTGTAATGATTTTACAAAAAATACCACATTTTACAGAACAACAGATCTACAGGAACCAGAGATTTGTAGGGTACAAAGCTTATTCAAGTCACAACAGCATAAACTGTAATTCACTAAAACATATACAAATGTTTCAATATAACTGTCAAACACAAAGTAGCTTTAGCTCAGTAACCCCATAACTACATTTATCAACCATGTCAACAAAGTATTCGAAACACATTATACAAATAACCCCAAATATTATATTAACAACGCACATATTCATTCACAATTAGCATAAAATGGCAGCTACTCTCAGTACGAAGCTATCGCTGCAACCAAGCAGATTACAGTCACACACGCACCTAATAACTCTCTTCAACTTAACTCTAACTTCCTCAAGATGTTACTAACACATACCTTAAACTCTCTTCACAGGTTAGCAAGTTATTACATTCAAATTAACTCGTTTCATATCAATAACGTACCTGAAAAAGGGGAGAAATAATCACGAACGTGACGCAGTTATGTTTCCTCACTGACAAATTTAGTGTAATGAGAAAAGACCGCGATTCCCCAGGAAGTTGGGTGGAGACCAGAGCAATCGATCTCAGGCTCATAGATTAAGAGCATTTAGTAGATCACAGATGAACACTTTTACCCTTAAATTAGGCACCACAAAATAAAGTAGTCAATATAACATTTACACATTCCTCTTACAATATTAACCCTTTGACTCTTGACCGGATTTTAAACACATTTATGCATTTTATCAATCTCTATGAACTAGTACTGGATGCATTCTCTTTTTAACCTTAGATATTTTAAGATCCTTACATACCATGAACTTACTAATACTTTTTAGTGTATAACAGGCTATGAATATGTCCTTTAACCTGTCACATTAAGAACTGATGGGATTCTATAGAATGCTTTTACTGGTAGTGATAAACTGTAAAGAACTGATGTGATTCAATAGAATGCTGTTACTGGTAGTGATAAACTGTAAAGAACTGATGGGATTATAGAATGCTGTTACTGGTAGTGATAAACTGTAAAGAACTGATGGGATCTATAGAATGCTGTTACTGGTAGTGATAAACTGTAAAGAACTGATGGGATTCTATAGAATGATGTTACTGGTAGTGATGAACTGTAAAGAACTGATGGGATTCTATAGAATGCTGTTACTGGTAGTGATAAACTGTTAAGAACTGATGGGATTCTATAGAATGCTGTTACTGGTAGTGATAAACTGTAAAGAACTGATGTGATTCAATAGAATGCTGTTACTGGTAGTGATAAACTGTAAAGAACTGATGGGATTCTATAGAATGCTGTTACTGGTAGTGATAAACTGTAAAGTGTCAAGAGGTGAGGTGTATGTAGGGTGGAAGTCAGGCGCAGGACACCGAGGCTCAGTCCAACAGAGTTTACTCAAATAATCCAACAAGGAAACGGTAAACAACCTGCCTCGAAAAACACAGAGGCGAGCATTACGCAAAAAGCGTAAAACACTAAAACAGAAAACAAGAAACGAAACACGCAGCACTACGACAGGCGAACAACAACACACAATCCTACTAAGCAAACAGACAGAACTTATAGGACAGGTGATCAATAAACAATTGGACACAGGTGTGACAGACAGACAAAAGCAATCACACACAGAACAAAGATCGGTGGCAGCTAGTACTCGGGGACGGCGACCGCCGACGCCTGCTCGTACAAGGAGGAGGAGCAGCCTCGGCAGAATCCGTGACAGTACCCCCCCTTGACGCGCGGCTCCAGCCGTGCACCGACCCCGGCCTCGGGGACGGCCAGGAGGGCGGACCCGGGCGCGTGGGATGCCCACGGTGGAACTCAGTCAGGAGGGATGGATCGAGGATGTCCCTCCTGGGCACCCAGGACCGTTCCTCCGGACCGTACCCCTCCCACTCCACGAGATACTGGAGACCACTCCTCCGGCGCTCGAGTCCAATATAGTCCGGACCCTGTACGCCGGTGCCCCCTCGATGTCCAAAGGGGGTGGAGGGGTCTCTCCTATCTCCTCCTCTTGGAGTGGACCAGCTACCACCGGCCTGAGAAGAGACACATGGAACAGAGGGGTTAATATTTTTGTACTCAATAGGCAGTTGTAATCTGTAACACACCTCGTTCAATCTTCTCAGGACTTTGAAGGGGCCCCACGTAAACCGCCGACCCAGCTTCCGGCAGGGCAGGCGGAGGGGCAGGTTTCGAGTCGAGAGCCAGACCTCGATCTCCCGGTGCGTACACCGGCCCTCACTGCGGTGGCGACGGCGCTCGCCTTCTGTTGACGGATGGCACGCTGCAGATGGACATGGGCAGCGTCCCCACGTCTCTTCTGAGCGCCGAATCCACTCGTCCACCGCAGGGGGCCTCGGGTCTGGCTCTCGTGCCACGGTGCCAGGACCGGCTGATACCTAAAATACACTGGAAAGGTGTTAATCCGGTGGAGGAGTGGCGGAGAGAGTTCCGGGCCATCTCTGCCCAGGGGATATACCTCGACCACTCCTCCGGCCGGTCCCGGCAATAGGACCTCAAAACCTACCCACATCCTGGTTAACACGTTCAACCTGCCCATTGCTCTCTGGGTGGTACCCCGAGGTAAGGCTAACCGAGACCCCCAGGCGTTCCATAAAAGCCCCCAGACTCTGGAGGTGAACTGGGGACCTCGGTCGGACACAATATCCTCGGGGGACCCCATAGTGCCGGAACACGTGGGTAAAGAGGGCTCTCGGCGGTCTGTAGGGCAGTAGGGAGACCCGGCAGTGGGGAGGAGACGACAGGCCTTAGAAAACCGATCCATAGCGACCAAAATGGTAGTATTACCCTGGGAAGGGGGTAGATCGGTCACAAAATCTACAGATAGGTGGGACCATGGTCGTTGTGGAACGGGCAGAGGATGTAACTTACCCCTGGGCAAATGTCTAGGTGCCTTACACTGGGCACACACCGAGCAGGAGGAGACATAAACCCTCACATCCCTGGCTAACGTTGGCCACCAGTATTTCACGCTAAGGCAGTGCACCGTCCCACCAATACCAGGATGTCCAGAGGAGGGTGATGTATGAGCCCACGAAATAAGCCGATCACGAACCTCGGCGGCGGAACGTACGTCCGCCCCCACAGGACACTCGGGGAGTAGGGTCGGTACGCAGCGCCAGCTGATTTCGTATCGACCTCCCATACTACCGGAGCCACCAGACAAGACTTCGGCAGTATGGAAGTAGGCTCAATGGACCTCTCCTCCGTGTCATACTGTCGGGACAGTGCGTCTGCCTTACCGTTCTGGGACCCAGGGATGTATGTGATCTTAAACACAAACCGGGTTAGGAACATGTTCCACCTAGCCTGACGAGGGTTCAATCTCCTAGCTGCCCGGATGTACTCCAGGTTGCGGTGATCAGTCAGAATGGAGAAAAGGGGTGTTGAGCCCCCTCAAGCCAATGCCTCCACACCTTTAGGGCCTGGACTACAGCTAACAGCTCCCTGTCCCCAACGTCATAATTGCGCTCCGCCCGAGCTGAGCTTCTTGGAGTAGAACGCACAGGGGCGGAGCTTAGGTGGCGTGCCGGACCGTTGGACAGGACTGCCCCAATAGCCGGTCTCGGAGCGCGTCCACCTCTACTTGGAAAGCGCAAGGGATCCGGATGTGCCAGCACCGGGGGCGAAGCGAACAGGTTCTTCAGCTTGACAAATGCCCTGTCCGCCTCAGCTGACCACCGCAAGCGCACCGGACCCCCTTTAGGGGACGTAATGGGAACTGCAACCTGTCCAAAACCCCCGGATAAACCTCCGGTAGTAATTAGCAAAACCCAAGAACCGCTGCACCTCTTTTACGGTGGTTGGAGTTTGCCAATTACGCACAGCTGATACCCGATCTACCTCTATCTCCACGCCAGACGCGGACAACCGATAACCCAAAAAGGAGACGGACTCCTGGAAGAACAGGCATTTCTCTGCCTTGACATACAAGTCATGCTCCAACAGTCGTCTCAATACTCGGCGCACCTGGGCTACATGCTCGGCTCGTGTAGAAGAATACACTAGAATGTCGTCAATGTACACCACTACACCCTGCCCATGCATGTCCCGGAAAATCTCATCAACAAAGGATTGGAAGACTGAAGGAGCATTCATTAACCCATACGGCATGACGAGATACTGCAATGACCCGAGGTGGTGCTAAATGCTGTTTTCCATTCATCCCCCCTTAATGTCGCACCAAATTGTACAGCGCTCCTGAGATCCAACTTTGTGAAGAAACGCGCTCCGGCGTAATGACTCCGTCATCAGTCGCAATCAGTGGAAGTGGGTAACTGTATTTTACTGTGATCTGATTGAGACTACGGTAATCAATACACGGGCGCAATCCCCGTCCTTCTTCTTCACAAAGAAGAAACTCGAGGAAACCGGAGAAGTAGAGGGCCGTATGTATCCCTGTGCCAAGGACTCGGCTATGTAAGTCTCCATAGCCGCAGTCTCCTCTTGAGACAGGGGATACACACGACTCCTGGGAAAAGCTGCTCCGGTCTGGAGATTTATCGCACAGTCCACCTGTCTATGAGGAGGTAGCCGTGCTGCTCTCGATTTGCTAAACGCTAGTGCTAAATCCTCATACTCGGGGGGAATGCGCAGTGCGGGCACTAGGTCGCCCCTATGGAAACACCTAGACATCTCCCTACACACTGGGCAGACCACTCCATAAGAGCCCTCTGTTGCCACGCTATGGTAGGATCGTGGGTGCTTAACCAGGGAAGCCCCAACACCACTGGGTACGCAGGAGAGTCAATCAGATAGAACTGAATGATTTCCTCATGACCCCCTGCGTAGTCATCGTCAGCGGTGCCGTGACATCCCTGATTAGACCCGACCCCAACGGCCGGCTGTCTAACGCATGGACAGGGAATGGAACTTCTACCGGCCGAAGGGGAATTCCTAACCTAGCACAAAATGCCCGATCAATAAAGTTCCCAGCTGCGCCTGAATCTACTAGCGCCTTATGCTGGGAATGAGGTGCCACCTGTGGAAAACGCACAGGAATGCTCATGTGACCAACAGAGAGCTCTGGGTAAGTGGGGCGCCTACCACCTGAAATGACTCCCCAGTGCGTGACCTGTTGTCCCCTCTCTCAGAAGACCCTCCCCAGCACCTGGCCGCGGTGTGTCCTCCACGGCCACAGTTGGTGCAGGGATTGGCCCTCCTCGGGTTCTCCCTCCTCCTCTCTCTAGCGCCAGCACCCCGAGCTCCATGGGAATTGGCTCAGAGGTGCTGGAGGATGGAATGGACGACCCCCACTCGGGACGTCCGCGGGCGGCCAGCAGGGTGTCAAGCCTGATGGAGATGTCCACCAGCTGGTCGAAGCATAGGTTGGTGTCCCTGCAGGCCAGCTCACGACGAACGTCCTCTGCAGGCTACACCGATACTGGTCGATGAGGGCCCTCTCATTCCATCCCGCATCCGCAGCTAACGTCCGGAACTCCAGTGCGAACTCCTGTGCGCTCCTCTTCTCCTGTCGGAGGTAGAACAGACGCTCCCCCGCCGCCTTCCCTTCAGGTGGGTGATCGAAGACTGCCCGGAAGCGGCGGGAGAACTCAGCGTAGGTGATGGTAGCTGCGTCTATTCTCCTCCATTCGGCGTTGGCCCATTCAACGCCTTACCGGGATAGACAGAGATGATGGGCGGCGACGCTCTCTCGTATCCCGAGGGCGCTGGGTGTATAGTAGCCAGGTATAGTTCTATCTGCAGGAGGAAACCCTGACACCCGGCTGCAGAACCGTCATATGCCCTCGGGAGCGAGAGCCGAATGCCACTGGGTTCACGGTGCTGAGAGAGGAGGACTGGTCGTTGGTGATGGGATCGTGGGTGATGGCGTGGGCACTTCCCTGCGTCACAGCTACTCATCTTGTTGGACACCTCGTCAAGGCGGCCTCAAGTTGCTGGAACAAGATGTCTTGATAATGTAACTGCTCCTCCAGCAACCTGGGTGCCGCCACTGCTCCTGCTGACTCCATGATGGTGTGTTGTTCTGTCAAGAGGTGAGGTGTATGTAGGGTGGAAGTCAGGCGCAGGACACCGAGGCTCAGTCCAACAGAGTTTACTCAAATAATCCAACAAGGAAACGGTAAACAACCTGCCTCGAAAAACACAGAGGCGAGCATTACGCAAAAAGCGTAAAACACTAAAACAGAAAACAAGAAACGAAACACGCAGCACTACGACAGGCGAACAACAACACACAATCCTACTAAGCAAACAGACAGAACTTATAGGACAGGTGATCAATAAACAATTGGACACAGGTGTGACAGACAGACAAAAGCAATCACACACAGAACAAAGTTCGGTGGCAGCTAGTACTCCGGGGACGGCGACCGCCGACGCCTGCTCGTACAAGGAGGAGGAGCAGCCTCGGCAGAATCCGTGACATAAAGAACTGATGGGATTCTATAGAATGCTGTTACTGGTAGTGATAAACTGTAAAGAACTGATGGGATTCTATAGAATGCTGTTACTGGTAGTGCTGAACTGTTAAGAACTGATGGGATTCTATAGAATGCTGTTACTGGTAGTGATGAACTGTTAAGAACTGATGGGATTCTATAGAATGCTGTTACTGGTAGTGATAAACTGTAAAGAACTGATGGGATTCTATAGAATGCTGTTACTGGTAGTGATAAACTGTAAAGAACTGATGGGATTCTATAGAATGATGTTACTGGTAGTGATAAACTGTAAAGAACTGATGGGATTCTATAGAATGATGTTACTGGTAGTGATAAACTGTAAAGAACTGATGGGATTCTATAGAATGCTGTTACTGGTAGTGATAAACTGTAAAGAACTGATGGGATTCTATAGAATGATGTTACTGGTAGTGATAAACTGTAAAGAACTGATGGGATTCTATAGAATGATGTTACTGGTAGTGATGAACTGTAAAGAACTGATGGGATTCTATAGAATGATGTTACTGGTAGTGATAAACTGTAAAGAACTGATGGGATTCTATAGAATGCTGTTACTGGTAGTGATAAACTGTAAAGAACTGATGGGATTCTATAGAATGCTGTTACTGGTAGTGATAAACTGTAAAGAACTGATGGGATTCTATAGAATGCTGTTACTGGTAGTGATAAACTGTAAAGAACTGATGGGATTCTATAGAATGCTGTTACTGGTAGTGATAAACTGTAAAGAACTGATGGGATTCTATAGAATGCTGTTACTGGTAGTGATAAACTGTAAAGAACTGATGGGATTCTATAGAATGATGTTACTGGTAGTGATAAACTGTAAAGAACTGATGGGATTCTATAGAATGCTGTTACTGGTAGTGATAAACTGTAAAGAACTGATGGGATTCTATAGAATGCTGTTACTGGTAGTGATGAACTGTAAAGAACTGATGGGATTCTATAGAATGCTGTTACTGGTAGTGATAAACTGTAAAGAACTGATGGGATTCTATAAAATGCTGTTACTGGTAGTGATGAACTGTAAAGAACTGATGGGATTCAATAGAATGCTGTTACTGGTAGTGATAAACTGTAAAGAACTGATGGGATTCTATAGAATGCTGTTACTGGTAGTGATAAACTGTAAAGAACTGATGGGATTCTATAGAATGCTGTTACTGGTAGTGATAAACTGTTAAGAACTGATGGGATTCTATAGAATGATGTTACTGGTAGTGATAAACTGTAAAGAACTGATGGGATTCTATAGAATGATGTTACTGGTAGTGATAAACTGTAAAGAACTGATGGGATTCTATAGAATGCTGTTACTGGTAGTGATAAACTGTAAAGAACTGATGGGATTCTATAGAATGCTGTTACTGGTAGTGATAAACTGTAAAGAACTGATGGGATTCTATAGAATGCTGTTACTGGTAGTGATGAAACTGTAAAGAACTGATGGGATTCTATAGAATGCTGTTACTGGTAGTGATAAACTGTAAAGAACTGATGGGATTCTATAGAATGCTGTTACTGGTAGTGATAAACTGTAAGAACTGATGGGATTCTATAGAATGCTGTTACTGGTAGTGATAAACTGTAAAGAACTGATGGGATTCTATAGAATGCTGTTACTGGTAGTGATGAACTGTAAAGAACTGATGGGATTCTATAGAATGCTGTTACTGGTAGTGATGAACTGTAAAGAACTGATGGGATTCTATAGAATGCTGTTACTGGTAGTGATAAACTGTAAAGAACTGATGGGATTCTATAGAATGCTGTTACTGGTAGTGATAAACTGTAAAGAACTGATGGGATTCTATAGAATGCTGTTACTGGTAGTGATGAACTGTAAAGAACTGATGGGATTCTATAGAATGCTGTTACTGGTAGTGATAAACTGTAAAGAACTGATGGGATTCTATAGAATGCTGTTACTGGTAGTGATAAACTGTAAAGAACTGATGGGATTCTATAGAATGCTGTTACTGGTAGTGATAAACTGTAAAGAACTGATGGGATTCTATAGAATGATGTTACTGGTAGTGATAAACTGTAAAGAACTGATGGGATTCTATAGAATGCTGTTACTGGTAGTGATAAACTGTAAAGAACTGATGGGATTCTATAGAATGATGTTACTGGTAGTGATAAACTGTAAAGAACTGATGGGATTCTATAGAATGCTGTTACTGGTAGTGATAAACTGTAAAGAACTGATGGGATTCTATAGAATGCTGTTACTGGTAGTGATAAACTGTAAAGAACTGATGGGATTCTATAGAATGCTGTTACTGGTAGTGATAAACTGTAAAGAACTGATGGGATTCTATAGAATGCTGTTACTGGTAGTGATGAAACTGTAAAGAACTGATGGGATTCTATAGAATGCTGTTACTGGTAGTGATAAACTGTAAAGAACTGATGGGATTCTATAGAATGCTGTTACTGGTAGTGCTGAAACTGTAAAGAACTGATGGGATTCTATAGAATGCTGTTACTGGTAGTGATAAACTGTAAAGAACTGATGGGATTCTATAGAATGCTGTTACTGGTAGTGATAAACTGTAAAGAACTGATGGGATTCTATAGAATGATGTTACTGGTAGTGATAAACTGTAAAGAACTGATGGGATTCTATAGAATGCTGTTACTGGTAGTGATAAACTGTAAAGAACTGATGGGATTCTATAGAATGATGTTACTGGTAGTGATAAACTGTAAAGAACTGATGGGATTCTATAGAATGATGTTACTGGTAGTGATAAACTGTAAAGAACTGATGGGATTCTATAGAATGATGTTACTGGTAGTGATGAACTGTAAAGAACTGATGGGATTCTATAGAATGCTGTTACTGGTAGTGATAAACTGTAAAGAACTGATGGGATTCTATAGAATGATGTTACTGGTAGTGATAAACTGTAAAGAACTGATGGGATTCTATAGAATGCTGTTACTGGTAGTGATAAACTGTAAAGAACTGATGGGATTCTATAGAATGCTGTTACTGGTAGTGATAAACTGTAAAGAACTGATGGGATTCTATAGAATGCTGTTACTGGTAGTGATGAACTGTAAAGAACTGATGGGATTCTATAGAATGCTGTTACTGGTAGTGATAAACTGTAAAGAACTGATGGGATTCTATAGAATGATGTTACTGGTAGTGATAAACTGTAAAGAACTGATGGGATTCTATAGAATGATGTTACTGGTAGTGATAAACTGTAAAGAACTGATGGGATTCTATAGAATGCTGTTACTGGTAGTGATAAACTGTAAAGAACTGATGGGATTCTATAGAATGCTGTTACTGGTAGTGATAAACTGTAAAGAACTGATGGGATTCTATAGAATGATGTTACTGGTAGTGATAAACTGTAAAGAACTGATGGGATTCTATAGAATGCTGTTACTGGTAGTGATAAACTGTAAAGAACTGATGGGATTCTATAGAATGCTGTTACTGGTAGTGATAAACTGTAAAGAACTGATGGGATTCTATAGAATGCTGTTACTGGTAGTGATGAACTGTAAAGAACTGATGGGATTCTATAGAATGATGTTACTGGTAGTGATAAACTGTAAAGAACTGATGGGATTCTATAGAATGATGTTACTGGTAGTGATAAACTGTAAAGAACTGATGGGATTCTATAGAATGATGTTACTGGTAGTGATGAACTGTAAAGAACTGATGGGATTCTATAGAATGATGTTACTGGTAGTGATAAACTGTAAAGAACTGATGGGATTCTATATAATGCTGTTACTGGTAGTGATAAACTGTAAAGAACTGATGGGATTCTATAGAATGCTGTTACTGGTAGTGATAAACTGTGAAGAACTGATGGGATTCTATAGAATGATGTTACTGGTAGTGATAAACTGTAAAGAACTGATGGGATTCTATAGAATGATGTTACTGGTAGTGATAAACTGTAAAGAACTGATGGGATTCTATAGAATGATGTTACTGGTAGTGATAAACTGTAAAGAACTGATGGGATTCTATAGAATGCTGTTACTGGTAGTGATAAACTGTAAAGAACTGATGGGATTCTATAGAATGCTGTTACTGGTAGTGATAAACTGTAAAGAACTGATGGGATTCTATAGAATGCTGTTACTGGTAGTGATAAACTGTAAAGAACTGATGGGATTCTATAGAATGCTGTTACTGGTAGTGATGAACTGTAAAGAACTGATGGGATTCTATAGAATGCTGTTACTGGTAGTGATAAACTGTAAAGAACTGATGGGATTCTATAGAATGCTGTTACTGGTAGTGATGAAACTGTAAAGAACTGATGGGATTCTATAGAATGATGTTACTGGTAGTGATGAACTGTAAAGAACTGATGGGATTCTATAGAATGCTGTTACTGGTAGTGATAAACTGTAAAGAACTGATGGGACTCTATAGAATGATGTTACTGGTAGTGATAAACTGTAAAGAACTGATGGGATTCTATAGAATGATGTTACTGGTAGTGATGAAACTGTAAAGAACTGATGGGATTCTATAGAATGATGTTACTGGTAGTGATAAACTGTAAAGAACTGATGGGATTCTATAGAATGATGTTACTGGTAGTGATAAACTGTAAAGAACTGATGGGATTCTATAGAATGATGTTACTGGTAGTGATAAACTGTAAAGAACTGATGGGATTCTATAGAATGATGTTACTGGTAGTGATGAACTGTAAAGAACTGATGGGATTCTATAGAATGCTGTTACTGGTAGTGATAAACTGTTAAGAACTGATGGGATTCTATAGAATGCTGTTACTGGTAGTGATAAACTGTAAAGAACTGATGGGATTCTATAGAATGATGTTACTGGTAGTGATAAACTGTAAAGAACTGATGGGATTCTATAGAATGCTGTTACTGGTAGTGATAAACTGTAAAGAACTGATGGGATTCTATAGAATGCTGTTACTGGTAGTGATGAACTGTAAAGAACTGATGGGATTCTATAGAATGCTGTTACTGGTAGTGATAAACTGTAAAGAACTGATGGGATTCTATAGAATGCTGTTACTGGTAGTGATAAACTGTAAAGAACTGATGGGATTCTATAGAATGATGTTACTGGTAGTGATAAACTGTAAAGAACTGATGGGATTCTATAGAATGCTGTTACTGGTAGTGATAAACTGTAAAGAACTGATGGGATTCTATAGAATGCTGTTACTGGTAGTGATAAACTGTAAGAACTGATGGGATTCTATAGAATGCTGTTACTGGTAGTGATGAACTGTAAAGAACTGATGGGATTCTATAGAATGATGTTACTGGTAGTGATGAACTGTAAAGAACTGATGGGATTCTATAGAATGCTGTTACTGGTAGTGATAAACTGTAAAGAACTGATGGGATTCTATAGAATGCTGTTACTGGTAGTGATAAACTGTAAAGAACTGATGTGATTCAATAGAATGCTGTTACTGGTAGTGATAAACTGTAAAGAACTGATGGGATTCTATAGAATGATGTTACTGGTAGTGATAAACTGTAAAGAACTGATGGGATTCTATAGAATGCTGTTACTGGTAGTGATAAACTGTTAAGAACTGATGGGATTCTATAGAATGATGTTACTGGTAGTGATAAACTGTAAAGAACTGATGGGATTCTATAGAATGATGTTACTGGTAGTGATAAACTGTAAAGAACTGATGGGATTCTATAGAAT
This sequence comes from Coregonus clupeaformis, assembly GCF_020615455.1. Taxonomy (NCBI): domain Eukaryota; kingdom Metazoa; phylum Chordata; class Actinopteri; order Salmoniformes; family Salmonidae; genus Coregonus; species Coregonus clupeaformis. Next base: position 20,183 of record NW_025537365.1, read on the forward strand.
GCTGTTACTGGTAGTGATAAACTGTAAAGAACTGATGGGATTCTATAGAATGCTGTTACTGGTAGTGATAAACTGTAAAGAACTGATGGGATTCTATAGAATGCTGTTACTGGTAGTGATAAACTGTAAAGAACTGATGGGATTCTATAGAATGCTGTTACTGGTAGTGATAAACTGTAAAGAACTGATGGGATTCTATAGAATGCTGTTACTGGTAGTGATGAACTGTAAAGAACTGATGGGATTCTATAGAATGCTGTTACTGGTAGTGATAAACTGTAAAGAACTGATGGGATTCTATAGAATGCTGTTACTGGTAGTGATAAACTGTAAAGAACTGATGGGATTCTATAGAATGCTGTTACTGGTAGTGATAAACTGTAAAGAACTGATGGGATTCTATAGAATGATGTTACTGGTAGTGATAAACTGTAAAGAACTGATGGGATTCTATAGAATGATGTTACTGGTAGTGATAAACTGTAAAGAACTGATGGGATTCTATAGAATGCTGTTACTGGTAGTGATAAACTGTAAAGAACTGATGGGATTCTATAGAATGCTGTTACTGGTAGTGATAAACTGTAAAGAACTGATGGGATTCTATAGAATGATGTTACTGGTAGTGATAAACTGTAAAGAACTGATGGGATTCTATAGAATGCTGTTACTGGTAGTGATAAACTGTAAAGAACTGATGGGATTCTATAGAATGATGTTACTGGTAGTGATAAACTGTAAAGAACTGATGGGATTCTATAGAATGCTGTTACTGGTAGTGATAAACTGTAAAGAACTGATGGGATTCTATAGAATGCTGTTACTGGTAGTGATGAACTGTAAAGAACTGATGGGATTCTATAGAATGCTGTTACTGGTAGTGATGAAACTGTAAAGAACTGATGGGATTCTATAGAATGCTGTTACTGGTAGTGATAAACTGTAAAGAACTGATGGGACTCTATAGAATGCTGTTACTGGTAGTGATAAACTGTAAAGAACTGATGGGATTCTATAGAATGCTGTTACTGGTAGTGATAACTGTAAAGAACTGATGGGATTCTATAGAATGATGTTACTGGTAGTGATAAACTGTAAAGAACTGATGGGATTCTATAGAATGATGTTACTGGTAGTGATAAACTGTAAAGAACTGATGGGATTCTATAGAATGATGTTACTGGTAGTGATAAACTGTAAAGAACTGATGGGATTCTATAGAATGCTGTTACTGGTAGTGATAACTGTAAAGAACTGATGGGATTCTATAGAATGCTGTTACTGGTAGTGATAAACTGTAAAGAACTGATGGGATTCTATAGAATGATGTTACTGGTAGTGATAAACTGTAAAGAACTGATGGGATTCTATAGAATGATGTTACTGGTAGTGATAAACTGTAAAGAACTGATGGGATTCTATAGAATGATGTTACTGGTAGTGATAAACTGTAAAGAACTGATGGGATTCTATAGAATGCTGTTACTGGTAGTGATGAACTGTAAAGAACTGATGGGATTCTATAGAATGCTGTTACTGGTAGTGCTAAACTGTAAAGAACTGATGGGATTCTATAGAATGATGTTACTGGTAGTGCTAAACTGTAAAGAACTGATGGGATTCTATAGAATGATGTTACTGGTAGTGATAAACTGTAAAGAACTGATGGGATTCTATAGAATGCTGTTACTGGTAGTGATAAACTGTAAAGAACTGATGGGATTCTATAGAATGCTGTTACTGGTAGTGATAAACTGTTAAGAACTGATGGGATTCTATAGAATGCTGTTACTGGTAGTGATAAACTGTAAAGAACTGATGGGATTCTATAGAATGATGTTACTGGTAGTGATGAACTGTAAAGAACTGATGGGATTCTATAGAATGCTGTTACTGGTAGTGATAAACTGTTAAGAACTGATGGGATTCTATAGAATGCTGTTACTGGTAGTGATAAACTGTAAAGAACTGATGGGATTCTATAGAATGCTGTTACTGGTAGTGATAAACTGTAAAGAACTGATGGGATTCTATAGAATGATGTTACTGGTAGTGATAAACTGTAAAGAACTGATGGGATTCTATAGAATGCTGTTACTGGTAGTGATAAACTGTTAAAGAACTGATGGGATTCTATAGAATGCTGTTACTGGTAGTGATAAACTGTAAAGAACTGATGGGATTCTATAGAATGATGTTACTGGTAGTGATAAACTGTAAAGAACTGATGGGATTCTATAGAATGCTGTTACTGGTAGTGATAAACTGTAAAGAACTGATGGGATTCTATAGAATGCTGTTACTGGTAGTGATAAACTGTAAAGAACTGATGGGATTCTATAGAATGCTGTTACTGGTAGTGATGAAACTGTAAAGAACTGATGGGATTCTATAGAATGATGTTACTGGTAGTGATAAACTGTAAAGAACTGATGGGATTCTATAGAATGATGTTACTGGTAGTGATAAACTGTAAAGAACTGATGGGATTCTATAGAATGCTGTTACTGGTAGTGATAAACTGTAAAGAACTGATGGGATTCTATAGAATGATGTTACTGGTAGTGATGAAACTGTAAAGAACTGATGGGATTCTATAGAATGCTGTTACTGGTAGTGATAAACTGTAAAGAACTGATGGGATTCTATAGAATGCTGTTACTGGTAGTGATAAACTGTAAAGAACTGATGGGATTCTATAGAATGCTGTTACTGGTAGTGATAAACTGTAAAGAACTGATGGGATTCTATAGAATGCTGTTACTGGTAGTGATAAACTGTAAAGAACTGATGGGATTCTATAGAATGATGTTACTGGTAGTGATAAACTGTAAAGAACTGATGGGATTCTATAGAATGATGTTACTGGTAGTGATGAACTGTAAAGAACTGATGGGATTCTATAGAATGCTGTTACTGGTAGTGATAAACTGTTAAGAACTGATGGGATTCTATAGAATGCTGTTACTGGTAGTGATAAACTGTAAAGAACTGATGGGATTCTATAGAATGCTGTTACTGGTAGTGATAAACTGTAAAGAACTGATGGGATTCTATAGAATGCTGTTACTGGTAGTGATAAACTGTAAAGAACTGATGGGATTCTATAGAATGCTGTTACTGGTAGTGATAAACTGTAAAGAACTGATGGGATTCTATAGAATGCTGTTACTGGTAGTGCTGAACTGTAAAGAACTGATGGGATTCTATAGAATGCTGTTACTGGTAGTGATAAACTGTAAAGAACTGATGGGATTCTATAGAATGCTGTTACTGGTAGTGATGAACTGTAAAGAACTGATGGGATTCTATAGAATGCTGTTACTGGTAGTGATAAACTGTAAAGAACTGATGGGATTCTATAGAATGCTGTTACTGGTAGTGATAAACTGTAAAGAACTGATGGGACTCTATAGAATGCTGTTACTGGTAGTGATGAACTGTAAAGAACTGATGGGATTCTATAGAATGCTGTTACTGGTAGTGATGAACTGTAAAGAACTGATGGGATTCTATAGAATGATGTTACTGGTAGTGATAAACTGTAAAGAACTGATGGGATTCTATAGAATGATGTTACTGGTAGTGATAAACTGTAAAGAACTGATGGGATTCTATAGAATGATGTTACTGGTAGTGATAAACTGTAAAGAACTGATGGGATTCTATAGAATGATGTTACTGGTAGTGATAAACTGTAAAGAACTGATGGGATTCTATAGAATGATGTTACTGGTAGTGATAAACTGTAAAGAACTGATGGGATTCTATAGAATGATGTTACTGGTAGTGATAAACTGTAAAGAACTGATGGGATTCTATAGAATGCTGTTACTGGTAGTGATAAACTGTAAAGAACTGATGGGATTCTATAGAATGATGTTACTGGTAGTGATAAACTGTTAAGAACTGATGGGATTCTATAGAATGCTGTTACTGGTAGTGATAAACTGTAAAGAACTGATGGGATTCTATAGAATGATGTTACTGGTAGTGATGAACTGTAAAGAACTGATGGGATTCTATAGAATGCTGTTACTGGTAGTGATAAACTGTTAAGAACTGATGGGATTCTATAGAATGCTGTTACTGGTAGTGATAAACTGTAAAGAACTGATGTGATTCAATAGAATGCTGTTACTGGTAGTGATAAACTGTAAAGAACTGATGGGATTCTATAGAATGATGTTACTGGTCGTGATAAACTGTAAAGAACTGATGGGATTCTATAGAATGCTGTTACTGGTAGTGATAAACTGTTAAGAACTGATGGGATTCTATAGAATGATGTTACTGGTAGTGATAAACTGTAAAGAACTGATGGGATTCTATAGAATGCTGTTACTGGTAGTGATAAACTGTTAAAGAACTGATGGGATTCTATAGAATGATGTTACTGGTAGTGATAAACTGTAAAGAACTGATGGGATTCTATAGAATGCTGTTACTGGTAGTGATAAACTGTAAAGAACTGATGGGATTCTATAGAATGCTGTTACTGGTAGTGATGAACTGTAAAGAACTGATGGGATTCTATAGAATGATGTTACTGGTAGTGCTAAACTGTAAAGAACTGATGGGATTCTATAGAATGATGTTACTGGTAGTGATAAACTGTAAAGAACTGATGGGATTCTATAGAATGCTGTTACTGGTAGTGATAAACTGTAAAGAACTGATGGGATTCTATAGAATGCTGTTACTGGTAGTGATAACTGTAAAGAACTGATGGGATTCTATAGAATGCTGTTACTGGTAGTGATAAACTGTTAAGAACTGATGGGATTCTATAGAATGCTGTTACTGGTAGTGATAAACTGTAAAGAACTGATGTGATTCAATAGAATGCTGTTACTGGTAGTGATAAACTGTAAAGAACTGATGGGATTCTATAGAATGCTGTTACTGGTAGTGATAAACTGTAAAGAACTGATGGGATTCTATAGAATGCTGTTACTGGTAGTGATAAACTGTAAAGAACTGATGGGATTCTATAGAATGCTGTTACTGGTAGTGCTGAACTGTAAAGAACTGATGGGATTCTATAGAATGCTGTTACTGGTAGTGATAAACTGTAAAGAACTGATGGGATTCTATAGAATGATGTTACTGGTAGTGATGAAACTGTAAAGAACTGATGGGATTCTATAGAATGCTGTTACTGGTAGTGATAAACTGTAAAGAACTGATGGGATTCTATAGAATGCTGTTACTGGTAGTGATAAACTGTAAAGAACTGATGGGATTCTATAGAATGCTGTTACTGGTAGTGATAAACTGTAAAGAACTGATGGGATTCTATAGAATGCTGTTACTGGTAGTGATAAACTGTAAAGAACTGATGGGATTCTATAGAATGCTGTTACTGGTAGTGATAAACTGTAAAGAACTGATGGGATTCTATAGAATGCTGTTACTGGTAGTGATAAACTGTAAAGAACTGATGGGATTCTATAGAATGCTGTTACTGGTAGTGATAAACTGTAAAGAACTGATGGGATTCTATAGAATGATGTTACTGGTAGTGATGAAACTGTAAAGAACTGATGGGATTCTATAGAATGCTGTTACTGGTAGTGATAAACTGTAAGAACTGATGGGATTCTATAGAATGCTGTTACTGGTAGTGATAAACTGTAAAGAACTGATGGGATTCTATAGAATGCTGTTACTGGTAGTGATAAACTGTAAAGAACTGATGGGATTCTATAGAATGATGTTACTGGTAGTGATAAACTGTAAAGAACTGATGGGATTCTATAGAATGCTGTTACTGGTAGTGATAAACTGTTAAGAACTGATGGGATTCTATAGAATGATGTTACTGGTAGTGATAAACTGTAAAGAACTGATGGGATTCTATAGAATGCTGTTACTGGTAGTGATAAACTGTAAGAACTGATGGGATTCTATAGAATGATGTTACTGGTAGTGATAAACTGTAAAGAACTGATGGGATTCTATAGAATGCTGTTACTGGTAGTGATAAACTGTAAAGAACTGATGGGATTCTATAGAATGATGTTACTGGTAGTGATGAACTGTAAAGAACTGATGGGATTCTATAGAATGATGTTACTGGTAGTGCTAAACTGTAAAGAACTGATGGGATTCTATAGAATGCTGTTACTGGTAGTGATAAACTGTAAAGAACTGATGGGATTCTATAGAATGCTGTTACTGGTAGTGATAAACTGTAAAGAACTGATGGGATTCTATAGAATGATGTTACTGGTAGTGATGAAACTGTAAAGAACTGATGGGATTCTATAGAATGCTGTTACTGGTAGTGATAAACTGTTAAGAACTGATGGGATTCTATAGAATGCTGTTACTGGTAGTGATAAACTGTAAAGAACTGATGGGATTCTATAGAATGCTGTTACTGGTAGTGATAAACTGTAAAGAACTGATGGGATTCTATAGAATGCTGTTACTGGTAGTGATAAACTGTAAAGAACTGATGGGATTCTATAGAATGCTGTTACTGGTAGTGATAAACTGTAAAGAACTGATGGGATTCTATAGAATGCTGTTACTGGTAGTGCTAAACTGTAAAGAACTGATGGGATTCTATAGAATGCTGTTACTGGTAGTGATAAACTGTAAAGAACTGATGGGATTCTATAGAATGCTGTTACTGGTAGTGATACACTGTAAAGAACTGATGGGATTCTATAGAATGCTGTTACTGGTAGTGATGAACTGTAAAGAACTGATGGATTCTATAGAATGATGTTACTGGTAGTGATAAACTGTAAAGAACTGATGGGATTCTATAGAATGCTGTTACTGGTAGTGATAAACTGTTAAGAACTGATGGGATTCTATAGAATGATGTTACTGGTAGTGATAAACTGTAAAGAACTGATGGGATTCTATAGAATGCTGTTACTGGTAGTGATAAACTGTAAAGAACTGATGGGATTCTATAGAATGCTGTTACTGGTAGTGATGAACTGTAAAGAACTGATGGGATTCTATAGAATGATGTTACTGGTAGTGATAAACTGTAAAGAACTGATGGGATTCTATAGAATGATGTTACTGGTAGTGATAAACTGTAAAGAACTGATGGGATTCTATAGAATGCTGTTACTGGTAGTGATAAACTGTAAAGAACTGATGGGATTCTATAGAATGCTGTTACTGGTAGTGATGAACTGTAAAGAACTGATGGGATTCTATAGAATGATGTTACTGGTAGTGATAAACTGTAAAGAACTGATGGGATTCTATAGAATGATGTTACTGGTAGTGATAAACTGTAAAGAACTGATGGGATTCTATAGAATGCTGTTACTGGTAGTGATAAACTGTAAAGAACTGATGGGATTCTATAGAATGCTGTTACTGGTAGTGATAAACTGTAAAGAACTGATGGGATTCTATAGAATGCTGTTACTGGTAGTGATAAACTGTAAAGAACTGATGGGATTCTATAGAATGCTGTTACTGGTAGTGATAAACTGTAAAGAACTGATGGGATTCTATAGAATGCTGTTACTGGTAGTGATAAACTGTAAAGAACTGATGGGATTCTATAGAATGCTGTTACTGGTAGTGATAAACTGTAAAGAACTGATGGGATTCTATAGAATGCTGTTACTGGTAGTGATAAACTGTTAAGAACTGATGGGATTCTATAGAATGCTGTTACTGGTAGTGATAAACTGTAAAGAACTGATGGGATTCTATAGAATGCTGTTACTGGTAGTGATAAACTGTAAAGAACTGATGGGATTCTATAGAATGCTGTTACTGGTAGTGATAAACTGTAAAGAACTGATGGGATTCTATAGAATGATGTTACTGGTAGTGATAAACTGTAAAGAACTGATGGGATTCTATAGAATGCTGTTACTGGTAGTGATAAACTGTAAAGAACTGATGGGATTCTATAGAATGATGTTACTGGTAGTGATAAACTGTTAAAGAACTGATGGGATTCTATAGAATGATGTTACTGGTAGTGATAAACTGTAAAGAACTGATGGGATTCTATAGAATGCTGTTACTGGTAGTGATAAACTGTAAAGAACTGATGGGATTCTATAGAATGCTGTTACTGGTAGTGATGAACTGTAAAGAACTGATGGGATTCTATAGAATGATGTTACTGGTAGTGATAAACTGTAAAGAACTGATGGGATTCTATAGAATGCTGTTACTGGTAGTGATAAACTGTAAAGAACTGATGGGATTCTATAGAATGCTGTTACTGGTAGTGATAAACTGTAAAGAACTGATGGGATTCTATAGAATGATGTTACTGGTAGTGATAAACTGTAAAGAACTGATGGGATTCTATAGAATGCTGTTACTGGTAGTGATAAACTGTTAAGAACTGATGGGATTCTATAGAATGCTGTTACTGGTAGTGATGAACTGTAAAGAACTGATGGGATTCTATAGAATGCTGTTACTGGTAGTGATAAACTGTAAAGAACTGATGGGATTCTATAGAATGCTGTTACTGGTAGTGATAAACTGTAAAGAACTGATGGGATTCTATAGAATGCTGTTACTGGTAGTGATAAACTGTAAAGAACTGATGGGATTCTATAGAATGCTGTTACTGGTAGTGATAAACTGTAAAGAACTGATGGGATTCTATAGAATGCTGTTACTGGTAGTGATAAACTGTAAAGAACTGATGGGATTCTATAGAATGATGTTACTGGTAGTGATGAACTGTAAAGAACTGATGGGATTCTATAGAATGCTGTTACTGGTAGTGATAAACTGTTAAGAACTGATGGGATTCTATAGAATGCTGTTACTGGTAGTGATGAACTGTAAAGAACTGATGGGATTCAATAGAATGATGTTACTGGTAGTGATAAACTGTTAAGAACTGATGGGATTCTATAGAATGCTGTTACTGGTAGTGATGAACTGTAAAGAACTGATGGGATTCTATAGAATGCTGTTACTGGTAGTGATAAACTGTAAAGAACTGATGGGATTCTATAGAATGCTGTTACTGGTAGTGATGAAACTGTAAAGAACTGATGGGATTCTATAGAATGCTGTTACTGGTAGTGATAAACTGTAAAGAACTGATGGGATTCTATAGAATGCTGTTACTGGTAGTGATAAACTGTAAAGAACTGATGGGATTCTATAGAATGATGTTACTGGTAGTGATAAACTGTTAAGAACTGATGGGATTCTATAGAATGCTGTTACTGGTAGTGATAAACTGTAAAGAACTGATGGGATTCTATAGAATGCTGTTACTGGTAGTGATAAACTGTAAAGAACTGATGGGATTCTATAGAATGCTGTTACTGGTAGTGATGAACTGTAAAGAACTGATGGGATTCTATAGAATGATGTTACTGGTAGTGATAAACTGTAAAGAACTGATGGGATTCTATAGAATGATGTTACTGGTAGTGATAAACTGTAAAGAACTGATGGGATTCTATAGAATGCTGTTACTGGTAGTGATAAACTGTTAAGAACTGATGGGATTCTATAGAATGATGTTACTGGTAGTGATAAACTGTAAAGAACTGATGGGATTCAATAGAATGATGTTACTGGTAGTGATAAACTGTTAAGAACTGATGGGATTCTATAGAATGATGTTACTGGTAGTGATAAACTGTAAAGAACTGATGGGATTCTATAGAATGATGTTACTGGTAGTGATAAACTGTAAAGAACTGATGGGATTCTATAGAATGCTGTTACTGGTAGTGATGAACTGTAAAGAACTGATGGGATTCTATAGAATGATGTTACTGGTAGTGCTAAACTGTAAAGAACTGATGGGATTCTATAGAATGATGTTACTGGTAGTGATAAACTGTAAAGAACTGATGGGATTCTATAGAATGCTGTTACTGGTAGTGATAAACTGTAAAGAACTGATGGGATTCTATAGAATGATGTTACTGGTAGTGATAACTGTAAAGAACTGATGGGATTCTATAGAATGCTGTTACTGGTAGTGATAAACTGTTAAGAACTGATGGGATTCTATAGAATGCTGTTACTGGTAGTGATGAACTGTAAAGAACTGATGGGATTCTATAGAATGCTGTTACTGGTAGTGATAAACTGTAAAGAACTGATGGGATTCTATAGAATGCTGTTACTGGTAGTGCTAAACTGTAAAGAACTGATGGGATTCTATAGAATGCTGTTACTGGTAGTGATGAACTGTAAAGAACTGATGGGATTCTATAGAATGCTGTTACTGGTAGTGATAAACTGTAAAGAACTGATGGGACTCTATAGAATGCTGTTACTGGTAGTGATAAACTGTTAAGAACTGATGGGATTCTATAGAATGCTGTTACTGGTAGTGATGAAACTGTAAAGAACTGATGGGATTCTATAGAATGATGTTACTGGTAGTGATAAACTGTAAAGAACTGATGGGATTCTATAGAATGCTGTTACTGGTAGTGATAAACTGTAAAGAACTGATGGGATTCTATAGAATGCTGTTACTGGTAGTGATAAACTGTAAAGAACTGATGGGATTCTATAGAATGCTGTTACTGGTAGTGATGAACTGTAAAGAACTGATGGGATTCTATAGAATGCTGTTACTGGTAGTGATAAACTGTAAAGAACTGATGGGATTCTATAGAATGCTGTTACTGGTAGTGATGAACTGTAAAGAACTGATGGGATTCTATAGAATGCTGTTACTGGTAGTGATAAACTGTAAAGAACTGATGGGATTCTATAGAATGCTGTTACTGGTAGTGATAAACTGTAAAGAACTGATGGGATTCTATAGAATGATGTTACTGGTAGTGATAAACTGTAAAGAACTGATGGGATTCTATAGAATGATGTTACTGGTAGTGATAAACTGTTAAGAACTGATGGGATTCTATAGAATGCTGTTACTGGTAGTGATAAACTGTAAAGAACTGATGGGATTCTATAGAATGCTGTTACTGGTAGTGATAAACTGTAAAGAACTGATGGGATTCTATAGAATGCTGTTACTGGTAGTGATGAACTGTAAAGAACTGATGGGATTCTATAGAATGATGTTACTGGTAGTGATAAACTGTAAAGAACTGATGGGATTCTATAGAATGCTGTTACTGGTAGTGATAAACTGTAAAGAACTGATGGGATTCTATAGAATGCTGTTACTGGTAGTGATGAACTGTAAAGAACTGATGGGATTCTATAGAATGATGTTACTGGTAGTGATGAACTGTAAAGAACTGATGGGATTCTATAGAATGCTGTTACTGGTAGTGATAAACTGTTAAGAACTGATGGGATTCTATAGAATGATGTTACTGGTAGTGATGAAACTGTAAAGAACTGATGGGATTCTATAGAATGATGTTACTGGTAGTGATAAACTGTAAAGAACTGATGGGATTCTATAGAATGCTGTTACTGGTAGTGATAAACTGTAAAGAACTGATGGGATTCTATAGAATGCTGTTACTGGTAGTGATAAACTGTAAAGAACTGATGGGATTCTATAGAATGATGTTACTGGTAGTGATAAACTGTAAAGAACTGATGGGATTCTATAGAATGCTGTTACTGGTAGTGATAAACTGTAAAGAACTGATGGGATTCTATAGAATGCTGTTACTGGTAGTGCTGAACTGTAAAGAACTGATGGGATTCTATAGAATGCTGTTACTGGTAGTGATGAACTGTAAAGAACTGATGGGATTCTATAGAATGCTGTTACTGGTAGTGATAAACTGTAAAGAACTGATGGGACTCTATAGAATGCTGTTACTGGTAGTGATAAACTGTAAAGAACTGATGGGATTCTATAGAATGCTGTTACTGGTAGTGCTGAACTGTAAAGAACTGATGGGATTCTATAGAATGATGTTACTGGTAGTGATAAACTGTAAAGAACTGATGGGATTCTATAGAATGATGTTACTGGTAGTGATAAACTGTAAAGAACTGATGGGATTCTATAGAATGCTGTTACTGGTAGTGATAAACTGTAAAGAACTGATGGGATTCTATAGAATGCTGTTACTGGTAGTGATGAACTGTAAAGAACTGATGGGATTCTATAGAATGCTGTTACTGGTAGTGATAAACTGTAAAGAACTGATGGGATTCTATAGAATGCTGTTACTGGTAGTGATGAACTGTAAAGAACTGATGGGATTCTATAGAATGCTGTTACTGGTAGTGATAAACTGTAAAGAACTGATGGGATTCTATAGAATGATGTTACTGGTAGTGATAAACTGTTAAGAACTGATGGGATTCTATAGAATGCTGTTACTGGTAGTGATAAACTGTAAAGAACTGATGGGATTCTATAGAATGCTGTTACTGGTAGTGATAAACTGTTAAGAACTGATGGGATTCTATAGAATGATGTTACTGGTAGTGATAAACTGTAAAGAACTGATGGGATTCTATAGAATGCTGTTACTGGTAGTGATAAACTGTAAAGAACTGATGGGATTCTATAGAATGCTGTTACTGGTAGTGATGAACTGTAAAGAACTGATGGGATTCTATAGAATGATGTTACTGGTAGTGATAAACTGTAAAGAACTGATGGGATTCTATAGAATGATGTTACTGGTAGTGATAAACTGTAAAGAACTGATGGGATTCTATAGAATGCTGTTACTGGTAGTGATAAACTGTAAAGAACTGATGGGATTCTATAGAATGATGTTACTGGTAGTGATGAACTGTAAAGAACTGATGGGATTCTATAGAATGATGTTACTGGTAGTGATAAACTGTAAAGAACTGATGGGATTCTATAGAATGCTGTTACTGGTAGTGATAAACTGTAAAGAACTGATGGGATTCTATAGAATGCTGTTACTGGTAGTGATAAACTGTAAAGAACTGATGGGATTCTATAGAATGCTGTTACTGGTAGTGATGAACTGTAAAGAACTGATGGGATTCTATAGAATGCTGTTACTGGTAGTGATGAACTGTAAAGAACTGATGGGATTCTATAGAATGCTGTTACTGGTAGTGATAAACTGTAAAGAACTGATGGGATTCTATAGAATGCTGTTACTGGTAGTGATAAACTGTAAAGAACTGATGGGATTCTATAGAATGATGTTACTGGTAGTGATGAACTGTAAAGAACTGATGGGATTCTATAGAATGCTGTTACTGGTAGTGATAAACTGTAAAGAACTGATGGGATTCTATAGAATGCTGTTACTGGTAGTGATAAACTGTAAAGAACTGATGGGATTCTATAGAATGATGTTACTGGTAGTGATGAACTGTAAAGAACTGATGGGATTCTATAGAATGATGTTACTGGTAGTGATAAACTGTAAAGAACTGATGGGATTCTATAGAATGATGTTACTGGTAGTGATAAACTGTAAAGAACTGATGGGATTCTATAGAATGCTGTTACTGGTAGTGATAAACTGTAAAGAACTGATGGGATTCTATAGAATGCTGTTACTGGTAGTGATAAACTGTAAAGAACTGATGGGATTCTATAGAATGATGTTACTGGTAGTGATAAACTGTTAAGAACTGATGGGATTCTATAGAATGATGTTACTGGTAGTGATAAACTGTAAAGAACTGATGGGATTCTATAGAATGCTGTTACTGGTAGTGATAAACTGTTAAGAACTGATGGGATTCTATAGAATGATGTTACTGGTAGTGATAAACTGTAAAGAACTGATGGGATTCTATAGAATGCTGTTACTGGTAGTGATAAACTGTAAAGAACTGATGGGATTCTATAGAATGCTGTTACTGGTAGTGATAAACTGTAAAGAACTGATGGGATTCTATAGAATGATGTTACTGGTAGTGATAAACTGTAAAGAACTGATGGGATTCTATAGAATGATGTTACTGGTAGTGATAAACTGTAAAGAACTGATGGGATTCTATAGAATGCTGTTACTGGTAGTGATAAACTGTAAAGAACTGATGGGATTCTATAGAATGCTGTTACTGGTAGTGATGAAACTGTAAAGAACTGATGGGATTCTATAGAATGCTGTTACTGGTAGTGATAAACTGTAAAGAACTGATGGGATTCTATAGAATGCTGTTACTGGTAGTGATAAACTGTAAAGAACTGATGGGATTCTATAGAATGATGTTACTGGTAGTGATAAACTGTAAAGAACTGATGGGATTCTATAGAATGCTGTTACTGGTAGTGATAAACTGTAAAGAACTGATGGGATTCTATAGAATGCTGTTACTGGTAGTGATAAACTGTAAAGAACTGATGGGATTCTATAGAATGATGTTACTGGTAGTGATAAACTGTAAAGAACTGATGGGATTCTATAGAATGCTGTTACTGGTAGTGATAAACTGTAAAGAACTGATGGGATTCTATAGAATGCTGTTACTGGTAGTGATAAACTGTAAAGAACTGATGGGATTCTATAGAATGCTGTTACTGGTAGTGATAAACTGTAAAGAACTGATGGGATTCTATAGAATGCTGTTACTGGTAGTGATAAACTGTAAAGAACTGATGGGATTCTATAGAATGATGTTACTGGTAGTGATAAACTGTAAAGAACTGATGGGATTCTATAGAATGATGTTACTGGTAGTGATAAACTGTAAAGAACTGATGGGATTCTATAGAATGCTGTTACTGGTAGTGATAAACTGTTAAGAACTGATGGGATTCTATAGAATGATGTTACTGGTAGTGATAAACTGTAAAGAACTGATGGGATTCTATAGAATGCTGTTACTGGTAGTGATAAACTGTAAAGAACTGATGGGATTCTATAGAATGCTGTTACTGGTAGTGATGAACTGTAAAGAACTGATGGGATTCTATAGAATGCTGTTACTGGTAGTGATAAACTGTAAAGAACTGATGGGATTCTATAGAATGCTGTTACTGGTAGTGATGAACTGTAAAGAACTGATGGGATTCTATAGAATGCTGTTACTGGTAGTGATAAACTGTAAAGAACTGATGGGATTCTATAGAATGCTGTTACTGGTAGTGATAAACTGTAAAGAACTGATGGGATTCTATAGAATGCTGTTACTGGTAGTGATAAACTGTAAAGAACTGATGGGATTCTATAGAATGATGTTACTGGTAGTGATAAACTGTAAAGAACTGATGGGATTCTATAGAATGCTGTTACTGGTAGTGATAAACTGTAAAGAACTGATGGGATTCTATAGAATGCTGTTACTGGTAGTGATAAACTGTGAAGAACTGATGGGATTCTATAGAATGATGTTACTGGTAGTGATAAACTGTAAAGAACTGATGGGATTCTATAGAATGATGTTACTGGTAGTGATAAACTGTAAAGAACTGATGGGATTCTATAGAATGCTGTTACTGGTAGTGATAAACTGTAAAGAACTGATGGGATTCTATAGAATGCTGTTACTGGTAGTGATAAACTGTAAAGAACTGATGGGATTCTATAGAATGATGTTACTGGTAGTGATAAACTGTAAAGAACTGATGGGATTCTATAGAATGATGTTACTGGTAGTGATAAACTGTAAAGAACTGATGGGATTCTATAGAATGCTGTTACTGGTAGTGATAAACTGTAAAGAACTGATGGGATTCTATAGAATGCTGTTACTGGTAGTGATAAACTGTAAAGAACTGATGGGATTCTATAGAATGCTGTTACTGGTAGTGATGAACTGTAAAGAACTGATGGGATTCTATAGAATGCTGTTACTGGTAGTGATAAACTGTAA